>NW_020454106.1:0-21338 GCF_003342845.1 Nothoprocta perdicaria
TGAGGTTTACAGAGCCCTGGAACAGGCTGCCCAGGGAGGTTGTGGAGTCTGCTTCTCTGGAGATCTTCCAAACCTGCCTGGATGCCACCGTGTGCCATGTGCTCTAGGTGTCCCTGTTTGAGGAGACTGGACTAGATGATCAGAGGAGGTCCCTTCCAACCTTAACCATTTTGTGGTTCTGTGTGATTCTGTAACAGAAGCACAAATAAATTTGGCAGTCAATGGAATACTGATGGAAAGCAACAGAAAGAGCCACATAGGTGATTTTCAATGTTAAAGTAACTCATCACACAGAGTTATACAATAATGTAGGTTGGAAGAGACTTCTGGAGGTCATTTCCTCCATTCTGCTCAAAATACAGCTGATCAAGCTGATTTTATTCTATCTACTGTAGACAGTAAGTAAACAAGATCTATCTTGCCTACTATCTATCTACTGTAGATGGCAAGTAGACTGTAGATGGTAGATAAACAATACTGTGTTTATCTATAGTTATGACAGATTCTGTAGTTTCCTTTCTTGTGAAGTTTAAAATTAACTTGGAATTTAAAATTATTTTTTCAAAACGTCAAGAACATTCATGTAAGTAGAATTTAGGGGGAGAATAAAAATCAGTATTTGATCTATGAATGATGATTTTCCTGACTCTTAAAGAGCAGTTAACTCAGAAATGAAATCTAAATGATTTAACAAAACTATTTATAGAGCATTAAGTATTGTTTAATGTTATCTTCTTTCTTGTTTCTGCTAAACAGGAGAAGAAAATAAGATGTGATTCCACTTGCAGGTTAAGCCATTTAATCAAAATCTCAATTTCTCAATTCCCTAAATCACAGGAATGTAGGTGTCAAGTGCTATCTGAGATATCCTGAGGTGTGCAGCTGTCCTCCAAATGGACCAAAAAGATATCTGTCTCCCACAGGTCCAATGACGTATCAACTGTTGTTGTGCGGATGGTGTGAATAGCCTAAGGCATCTTTAATTGTACTAAATACCAAAGTTTATGTGACTGAGTCATGCTTCCCACTTCAGGATAACTAAATTATCTTGGATCTCCACTGAACATTATTCTGTTGAGTAGATCTCCACAGCCTGATTCAGCGTCTTGTGAATGGGAAGGGAGAAATGTGCTGGTAGAAATACCTGCCCAATAGGAGGAGGCCCACAAGTTAGGGTGGACTCATATATCTGTCAGGTCTCATGATCTCAGAATTCCCTGTATAGTCAGAAGAGAAATAGAATAGTTTCCTTAAAATTCTGCTCAGGATTTTATTAAAGCTCTTAAAATCTCAGATTTTTTTTAAAATTAAGTATTTTAGCTTAGTGAAGTGCTTTTTTTACACTTCATTTTGTTAGAAAGCTTTTCATCGGTACATTCATAATTATTCATTCCAAAATTATTTTGTTTGATCTCTTCTTCTATAGTGTTTGCCTTTCTTAGAGAAAAATGATTTAATCTGGCATCATCTCTTGATGACTGTTGACATTTTAATGAAGGTATCTGTAGACTTCTCATTTTTTTTTCTCTTTACCTTCCACATGCAACACTTAGAGCATGCTTAAAACATTCAGTTTTAGATCTACTGTGATTCTACTAGCTTTACACCCAGACCAGGACATTAACTGCAGTTTTAAAGTTTTATAGATCCTTACTGAGGTACCTGCATCCTCTCCCATATAATCTTTTCAAGTCAGCTGAATGTAAGATCTTACTGTTTATTACCCTGTTGGTGTTATTTTCAGATTATCTCTATAAAAAAATGACATATTCCACTGAGATATCAGCAGTCTGCTAAGTTACTCAAACTTGTGCTGTGATTCCAGTCATGGTCAGATGTTCCAAAAGAAAATGGAAAAGCCATGACAAGCCACATGACATCAAAGTTCTGTCTCCTGCCTTTTAATGAGCTCACCATCTCTGACGATCAAAATAGCATCATACATTTCCCAACTAAGGAACAATGCAGACTTGATTCCATCTTCATATATTTAGAATTGGTCTGTTTTGTTGATATTTTTAGTTTACTCAAGTAGAGTAATGAAATCTGAAGGTTATAGACAGGTACTTGTAGGAGAATCAGACGATCTTACAGTTCACTTTGAAATATGCAAACAACATTTTGCCCAATATCAAAGGCTACAGAAAAGGCAGCACATTTTTCTAATATCTCTTTAGGGAAAGTTTGCCCTACACTTCTATTAGGTGCTATCATTCAGAGGCATAATTTCAGCTAACATTGTTATGCTGATTATAGTCAGGTTTATGTTTCGATCTCAGCTGACCCTCGGGAATTAATTTCTGATTCAATTAAGTGACTAGGTGACATTCAGTATGTTTTTTTTCCTGAAGTTAAACTCTGAGAAAGCATAGTTCATTTCAGATTTCTACCATCTACCTCCTGAACAATCCTCTAATTACCTTCAACAAGAACTACATAAAGCTGGCAACTAAAATTTCTAACCTTGAGATATTCCATGCTCCAAACTCTTCTTTAGGAAGTCACATGGATATAATTCCAAGACCTTGTTCCCTCATCCTCATAGTTACGAAATGTGTGACCAGGATTATTTCCCAAGGATAATGAATATTGTATTTGTACTTTGATTGTGCCTGGTACAGTTTTCTAAGATGCACCAAAGTAGAACTATAAATTTGGCCAGATTAATTCAACCCAAAATATTCCAGGAAGAAGGCCTAGAATAACAAAACCCCACTTCCATCCCTAAACATTAAGGTGTTGAGTTCTCCTTCATTCCTCACTCTAAGGATTCAAGGCTTAAACACTCCTGGAAGCTCAGCAGTCTGCCTCAGAATGAAGGACCTAGAAGGGCTATGGTTTCATCAGGTGGTTAGAATGTTCTTCTTGGAGATGGAACAAGTAGGTTCAAATTGCACATGTGGATACAGACTGAAATTCCAAATGGCCCTTTTTGAAAGAATATATATATATATTGAAGAGAAATTCTCAAACTCTGAATCCCACTTTTCCAGAAGCATTTAACCATAATCTTAAAATACATGTGTTGGACATGTTCTATCTTGTCTTATTTTTTTTTTAAATCTCTCTCTTCTAGTATCTCCTTATCTCCCTTTTCTTTTGCCTGAATTAGATAATCAGATACTCTAAACCATTGTTCACACCACTTTCAGGGCCTAATTCTCCCTATTCCAGTTATTGGTATTGGAGTGTCAGAAAAAAATTAATCTCTTTCCTGGACATTTAAAGCCTCAAAAAACTCAGGCTGTTTATTTAGACATTTAAATAAGGAATTATGTTGTACATAGCTTCAGATTTCAGTCATCAACGCTTTTTATTTTTCACTTTTCTTTTTTGAAGGCTTTTGCTGACTTCTTCCAAAGAACAAGCAACACATTCTTATTTTAGGTATGTAACTCACCACAGTAACTTCAAAGGTTAAGTTAAGCACATGTTAAGCCATGATTATCAGCCATAAATGCTCAAAAATCATTTCAGATGCCAAAATGTCATAAGACAGCCCTAAAAAATGAGATTTCTATTTATTTTAAGTTCAAGTCATTTTCTAGTTTTCCTTGTTCTGTATTTTGAGCCTGTAGGGTGTTTGTTCCAGGGTCATATTTGCAGTTTTTTTTTTTTTTTTTTTTTTTTCCCTAGGAGTCTTAAAGGTTAAAAACCAATGTTAAAAAAAGAAGAAAAAAGAATCAATGTTGACTTTTTTTAATATATGGTGCTGACTCTAGGAGTTGTATCTCTGAGAACATTTGGATTACCAAAAGATAAAATGATGAATGAAGGTAGAATTGTTCTAGGCTGCAATTTAAGTATTTCTGCTGATTTTGGTTCGGTTTTTGTGAAGCCCTTACTATCCTTGTATTTCATTCTTTGTTTAAAAATAGGCATGGTTGCTTTCTTACTTCAAATGAGTTTTGTGATATTAAGTTAATTAACCTCTGTGAGGTCATCTCTTTTAATGGAACATGAGAAATTTTCATCAGAGCCTGTGAATTACTTAAAGCACTCAGGGTAGAAAGTAGAATGGGAGGGTAAAATGCTCATTATCATTGAAACTCAGAAGTTGTTTGTTTATTGCTTGCATTATACTGAGAGATAGACTACTTCAGCCTCACCTTTCCCCTTCAATTCACTGGGGTTTAGGAGCTTTCTCAAGATGTTAGGTGTTAATCAGCCCAAGGATGGACCTGAAAATGTGATCTTGCTCCTTTCTATCTGAATACAATACAGTTGTCTAAATGAACTTCAAAGAAGGGCAAGGAGTTACCTTCCTTCCTGCTAACTCTAAATTTGTGCAAAATAATCAAAGCGAGGAAATAAATTCAGTGCAGGTATTCCTATTTTTATTGAATTTTGCCAAGGTTCAAAAATAATTTTGAAACTCAGAAAAAGTACATTGTTTTCAACCGAGAAAGGTATTTAATGGCAGGCTGATTTTTAAGCATATTCTCAGCTGCTATTTATATTTATGAAACTCAGGTGCAAGCTTTGCTGTAAAGGCTTTTATTTAAACACAAGCTTAAATACAAACTTATGTGCAAGACCTCAACACAGGTCAGAGAGTAAACACATGCCTGAATAAACACATGCCTGAATTTAAGCATAAGCTTTCATTTTAAGGTGGAATTATCATCAGGAATAAATGGATTTTAAGCACAACATACCTTGGTAAAAGAGGGCCTTGGAATCTACTTTTATCTGACTTCTTGCACAGTTTTTCCTTCCATTTACAATGGCACAAGTCTGAGAGAGTTTCAGCAGGCAGCCTGTATTATAAATGTGTGAAATAAAGACATGTAATGAAAATTTTGACAGACCCTAGAGGACGATGCTCTAATCAGGCAAGAGCGGAGCTGTTTTTATCACCTGCCCATTGAGCACTTCTAGTTCAAATCGTTAATAAGAATAATAATAACAGCAACAACAGCAATCATAATAACAAAAATCTCACCAAATAGCAATGCAGCTTTCAGTTCATGCCATCCCTTTTTATTTCCTGCGCAACATGGAAAATTTCCAGTCCATTAAAACACATTTCAGAGCCATGCTGTTTGAAGTTACTTTACTTCAGAAACAGCTCTTTTCAATTAACTCTGAAACCTCTTTCAACAGCCTTTCATAAATAGGCCAACATCAATGGCATGCTCTGAGTCAGTATGTATCTCTAATGGAAATGCACAATGGGCCACGCTCCATGCCTCCAGGGAGAACATCTTCCATTTCAGACAGATTCAATGAGAAGTTTTGCCAGCTATTCTGGGTCTCTCACTTTTTTTCTTTTTTTTTTGTCTCAGGTTTAGCTCATAGCTGATCAATGGCTGTGCTTTTTAATTACACTGTGCGGTCGGTAATGATTTGTCACTCATTGAACCTGGGTGTTCTTTTTAGCCAGTGTGGAGTAAAAGTAAGAAAGAAAAAAGAAAGTAACATTAACTCTCTCCGAGATGAGCAATTGGGGGTTAGGTCATGTGATGTGCCCTGATATTTTGCTTGGCAGTTGTTTGTTTGGAAAAGTGGGGAAAGAAAAGTTAGAAGAATACCAGGATTTTCAGAAGTGATGAGTCAAAGTGATTTTTTTCTAGTTAACCTAAATGAATTGAGATTCTAAGTTATGTTTTAGAGCTGGGATTTTATATGATCAGTCTAATGATAATGATCAAAATAGTTTTTTTTTTTTTTTTTGTGTGTGTGTGTGCTTGAACATCATACAGACTAGATTCTATGGAAACAAAGAAAACACCTAGTCTGCCTCCCCAAACAATGGACTTGCAGCAACATTTGTACACAGACATAGGTAATGACTTCCAGCAGCACCCACTGCCAAATCTAGTTGAGAGCAGGATGCATTAACAAGGACACTGTCTTATATATATACACACGTATAGGTACATACATACACACACATATACATATACACAACCATCTTTCACATCTGTCCACCATGTGTTTGGGTATTTGGGTAGAGCACAGGCCAGGCTGGGATTTGGCTACCCGCATCTGCCTGCGCTCAGCTGCATCAGCAGCACTCAGTGGAGCACAAGGCAGAAATTCCCAAGTGATTTGAGCTTGAAAGTCCATGCCGTACATGCCACTTTTCTCCCCCTTGTCACATGTCCCTAGCCCTTCAGAAAAGGTATGTGTAGTCATTTCAAATCCCTGGGGGGATTAAGTTCTTATATCAGTCCATAAATATTTTTTTTTTCTTAGAAAGAGCCTTTCAACAACAGACTTTTTCTTTTTTTTTTCTTCTTTAGACTTTAATGTGAAAAATTGTGTTCGTAATTTTTAGTTATATGAATATGTGTCAATTGGAAATTAAAAGTAGATAAGTAAGTAGCAGAAGAATGAAATTCCAGAGCGGCTTCCCCACAATAAGATAAAAGAAGTGGAAAATTGTGTGTTTAAGTGCATGACCTGTTTGTAAAAGGTGTTAGATGGTGTGATATACTGCCAGAACAGGTGAATAAAGCTGTTGATCTGAAAGCAGCTTCCCTTTCAGTCCTATATTTCTATGAAAAATCAGACCTTTTTATTAATAACTGCCTCAGTATAAGCATAAGACTCTATGTTTCACTTTCCTTTTTAGAAAATCTCAAAGGATTCCTCATCTGACAGCATAATGTAGGTATCTTTCTGACACATTCAAAATAAAGTAATTGCAGATGAGTGCTTTCACTGCTTTATATTTTCATTTCATTAGAATTTTCATTCTAATATTTTTTTTTTAATTTCTGAACTCTTACAGAAAATGGCTATCAATCTTTAAACCCATTGCAATCCTCTTTTCTGCTTGCACAAGTAACATTATATTGCAATGATTATGATGATCTTAATGGTGGACAAATTAGTCTTTAAGATTTCATCTTGCACCTGAACAGACCAGTAGAGGCTGGAAAATAATACTTTATTGACTCTGAAACCACCAGGGTTAGGACCACAAAATTGTACTCTTAGAAGCATTTGGGTGTATATAGGAGACATGTCAAGGAAGAAAGAATAAAATACTCATCTTTGGATTCTAAAAGTTCATGTCTGGTTTAATTTTAAGGTTTTGGTGATGTAATTGTGACATAATTTTTTTTTAAAAATTAATAGCTATGGAAAAATATCTAAAAATGAAAAGTATAAAATAATACACATTTAAATGAAAAATTTAGATTTATTTCTGAATTTTCTGAAAAGAAACATTTTGAAATAAAGTTGTCTTATTCTCATTTTCCTTAGTAATGACTTTAATTGAAAAAAAAAGTCTTACATTTTAATATTTCTCTTTTTTACATGATTTCAGGGGTCATTCATTCCTTTAAATACCAAGTTCATCCAGATTTTCATACCTTTCATATTTACCTGAACAAAAGATGAGAATTTGCTATATTATGTAGTTTCTCACAAAAATCAGGGGTTATCTTTACTTCAAGGTCACTTATTTAAAAAAAAAAAAAGTGACCTTGAAGTAAAGATAACCCCTGATTTTTGATAACCCCTTATTTAAAAAAAAAAAAAGGTGTAGAATTTAATGCAAAATGCATGAATATTAGTGATAGCAGAGACCAAGGACTTGGTGCTGTATAAGCCCTTTCATCACTAGGCCACTGAATTTTGATTTATTCTTCTTATTTGATTTATTCTTTTACAGGCCCCAGAAGTTTGCGCTCCATTCTAAATGGTGTCATGACTATAACAAATGGGATGGAAAATCCCTGATTTCTAATCCTTTCCTTGACAGTCTTCCCAATTTCTAGATCCAATTCCATGCCGACAGCGTGTGAAACCAAAACCTAGAGATGATGGTGCTTTTCTAGGATGTGAGAGAAATGGGTTTAATCTCTTTTAGACCAAATAAAGACACAAGTTTGGGCTTTCTGTCTCCTAGTTAACTGCTCTAGCTGTGGGTTGCTTTGCAAATTGCTTGCCCACAGCATATGCGATATGCCCAAAATATGCCTACCATTTCAGACTACTTAGGGAATATAGATCTGCAATTGCTTAGCTTATAAATTTCAAATTGGTTTGGGCGCTAGATCTGGTTAAAGTTGAGTAGTATAGAGTAAACTCCTCTACAGGCTCTGGATAAGTGGGAATCTTTGAGCATCCAAAGAAAATGACCGATGAAAGCTGAGGAAGCTGTGTTTTATGGCAGGGTTTGTGGATTGCTTACCTGGACTTGGCTGCATAAATCTAACCTGTGTGGTACTTATATCCTTTGAGGGATCTGGATCTAAATAACTTCAATGAACTTTCAGATGTAACATAAAAAGACTCCGGCACTCACTATAATTCAGCTCTAGCCATTATGAATCAAATATATCCCTCCAGGCAATGCATTTACCCCAGAGATGCGGTAAGCCTGGAGTCGCTGAAGCTGCGTTAGTCTGAATACATCAAGCTTGCAGAGGGGAGTGTATATCTAAGTAGTTTTGCTTGGAAAAGGCCAAATAAGTAGATTAAAAAAAAAAAAAAAAAGTGCTGCTCAAAACCCAATAAACTATAATCATCATGTGACATTTTTCTGGAACTCTCATAATGTTTCATTTCATAAATTGTCAATTGATTTCATTGAATTTTACGTGTGTAAATTTTATGATTAAGTTATAAATGACAATAGTGTCTTTCGTCTTCCGGATACTAAATMAAAAAAAAAAAAAAAAATCAAAAAATAATTCAGACCAACATACCTAACCAATAATACATCTAGGTTCAGGCTTAACTCCTAAAGGCATGCTTAAATTTTACTAATTTCAATGGAATTTAATCAGAGACTTAAATGAAAATCAGGCACATGATTAAGTGCTTTAGTGAGTCACTATCATGAGAGGGGTCATTAAAATTAAATAGAGTTTAATCTCTAGCGATGGAAAAAAAAATCAAAAGTCTAATTTTGTCTAAGTAGTTCCTATGCTATACATGGGTTTCTATGCTGTTTCAGCCAAGCTGAATATGTTCACTGAATCAGGGTGCAGCCTCTTTTTTACTTAAAGGAGTCAAAATAAGTGTATGGATCTCATAATAGAACTCTGAGAAATTTCTGATTCCCACCCCATTAGTACTCACAGAAATGCAAATGCCGTGTTCCCTGGGAAGTTCTTTTAACTTTCTCATCATTTCTCATCATTTTTAATGCTCAAATACCTACATGTTCAGGCAACTTCCTCATTTTGATCTTATACTTTTCCATTAACACACACAAACTAAAATTATCAGGATGTGCTCCTCTGTTGATGCAGCTGAGATAACTTTGGAGTCCGTCACAGCTTAAATGGACGTGAACAATAGACCTGGAGACCTGGTTATAAAGCTGTAAGGTTTTAGTCATGACTTTGCAAAGACTCATACATTCTGATACTATTATTACACAGTAAGTGGTTCTAACAAAATCAGTGGGCCATTTAGAGTGTATAAAGTTCAGTTTTGACAAAAGGAGACTTTTAATCTTGGATGTATTTCCTTTTAATTCTTTCATAAGTAACACTTATAAAATATTTTATTGAAACCAGATTGGAATTTCTAATAAGCTATATATTATCAAAGAAGTCTAGGTGAAGGACAGAAGATTTTCATATTTAGGTTTTTACTAGTTAATGAAAAAGGAAGGACATGAGTTAACGAAAAAGGAGGACAGGAGTCCTCACATGAGTGGGACATCCAAGAGCGATTTCTGTGTGTGTTTGTGCCTTTGCTTCCTTCCTCATTTCTCCATAAATTACTAGCTGAACATAATATGTCAAGATCTAACTCAAACAATTTGTGCCACAGGATTTCTTGGGGAATTAAAGAGCACATACAGGTATTATCTATTTGTGTCTCTGATATGATAGTTAAGCAGTGCAAATCCATTTAGGACACCATGAAGATGGCAGAGACTGTAAAATAATAATAATAATAATAATAATAATAATAATAATAATAATAATAATAATAACAACAACAATAATAATAATAATAATAATGGAAATGACAAACAAAAGTTTTATATCCAATCCTGAAAGTTGGAAGAAATCAGATTTTAGCACAAAAGGTCTGGTTATAAAGAAAAAGGAGAATGACAGACCTACAAAGATGGACCTAAAGAGAGAGTGAAAGCATAGATCTTCATTAAATCAGTGGATTAACTACCACTGTCTAATGAGCTTAGAGATTGAAAGATCTTGTAAAAAGTCAAGAAAAAACCTACATGAGAATATCTTATGTATTTCAGGGCATACAGTTTGAATCAACCCTTTCTGATTAGATCTGAATGAAAAACAGCATTATATTCTTGGTCTGCCTCTTTAGATACTGTACAAAAAGAGCATTAAACATGAACAATGTCCTTGAAGTAGAACTGTCAGTTCCACTGTATAAACTGTGCTTTTTATGAGACCATCCAGAGTTTGGCCAGCAATGAGATTTTTTCATTGCGAAAGAGCTCACATTTAGTTAGCAACATGTCTGTGTTTCCCCATATGGTTCCTTCCAAGGTGTTGTGTCATATACAATGATGTCACGTTTTGGAGGAAGAAGGAAAAAAAAAGGCCTCAAGCTGTTTTCTTTTTTTTTTCTTTTCTTTTTTTTTTTTTTTTTAAAGCTTCACTGATTATGTGGTAGCTTTAAGCAGCCTGCTCATCCCTGGCATGCAGTTGGTTATCTGCTCTCCCTCATTTGAGTCTGCATGTGTTCACACAGATTTAAAAGAAAAGGAACAGAATTTCATACCCAAGTATGTCCCAGTGTTTATGTATCCACATTTTGAGTCCAACATATTTCCACTGGCTTCCGAGGTATGAGATTTTAAAGTTCACAGCGTAATAGTTTACATCTTTATCCAAGCTGTTATATTTACATGCCTTGTAAAACTGTCGTGCTTAAGGGTTTCGGCAGCATTGCTTTGATTTCATTTGTGGTTTTATAATTATTGTTTTAGTCTGAGGCATATTACTCTTGGAAGATCAGCTTTGTAATGGGAATGTCCAGGAACATCCTTTGTTCTCTTAGTAATACTACTTACACATGTGAACGTACGAGCTGCACACGTGGCTTAGACAATGTGTTCCCCAAGTCTAGAACAACTGCTTCTAGACGAGAGACTATCCCTCATTCTTGACCATAATACATTCACCTCTGTGGTATCAGTATGTCTTCTGTTTTCATTATATTTTCATAACAAAATCACTTAGTGGATACTAGTGCTCATGTACAGCATATTTAAGGGTCTCATCAGCTAAAGCAAGCAGAAATCTTAATTCCTACTGATGAGATCATGATTCTGTTATCTAAGTGTGCAGTACCATATAAGAGGTGTGATTGCATCTTAAACATCTGGACCAGTCTGGCAGATATGATTTAGGAATAACAAGAGTCATGCACTTTTCTGGAGCAGCAGAGGAAGCCAAATGTGATACTCCAAAGCACCTAAAATGACACTAGATGCCTATACCTAGCCAATGGAAGACCCCTTTGCAGGGTTCTTTCTGTTGCCTAGACATTGGTGTCATTTGGGATGACCTGTGGAAACTGAGATTTCTCCAGCCTATGTTGATACATCCTAAAACATTCTGCTTTGAGAGATGAGGGAGTATTCAATTTGCAACCAAGTTAACTTAATTCTGGCACATTGAAAATAGGTAGACTCCTCCCCAGTTTCCCATCATATTTGAAATATCTCAGCTTTCTTTCCCGTGGAAAATCTTTACTTGTGGGTAATACAAGGAATAAAAACATTGTTGTAAACACATTGTTGTCTGGTGGTTGCAGTGAAAAGACAATGTCAAGCTCACACTGGTCAAACCAACTTTGTATTCTTCAGGCACGTCTTGGTTTATTGTATATCCTCGGGAAAAGCATTTAATCCACTATTATTCTGTTTTCCCTGATTCTTATAATACCCTTGTAATACCCTTCTTTCTCCCATTCAGTAGAACTATGAAAAAGAGTTCATCTTTCCAACACAGAGGTCTATACTGCAGACCTGTTTCAGTTGCCTACTGAATAAACAGAGAAAAAGCAATATGCCATTTTTACTCCTTCAATACAAAAAAAAATCTGGGTAGCTAGGTGTTTTGCAAAAATTTTCATCATAGAGATCTACAATCTGGAAAAATAAACACAATTCATGTCCACCATGAGAAAGTAACTTCTTCAGGCTTTTCTGTGCCTAGCAGATTACCAAGACCCGTTGGTCAAAAATTCTTATGACACTAACGGGGGCTCTTTAAGTGAAGAACTCACTTTGCTCTCTAGAACAGGTGTGAACAGATTTACTATGAGAGTAGATATGTTGAATTTAACTGGATTACAGATTGCGTAAGCTATTAAAGTAATTCAAATATATAAAAATTTTGTTATATTGATACTCAATTTATTTTGAGATGTTGGACAAAAAGATACAAATTTACACATCACCAATGTGAGGACTTCTATGAAACTGGAATTATGTATACAGTCTGTGGAATCAAAGCAAAAATTCCATTTTATGTTTGTGGTGAAGCAACTGACTTCCAGCATGCTGCCTTTTTTTGGGGGAAAAAAGAGAGTTCTTCAAAAAAGTTGGACCTCATTAGTGTGTTACATATAAACACATAAAACAATAATCAGCTTGCGATATACTTTACATGAGGCATCCTGTTTGTAGAAAAGAAGTAAGATGGTCTTAAAATTACAATTTTAGGACAAAAATGGACTTTCACAACAAACATTTAGAAATAAGTGGTACTGTGGAGCTATGAGTATTAGTAGCTTCTACTTTTTAGAATTATTTGGATTCAAGACACTTTTATGACAATGTTGTAGCTAAAAATCAGGCTAAAAAGGTACTCAGAGCTATGTTGTTTTCTTTAATATTCTGTAGACCAAACCTTACCCTAAAGCAACAATGTCAACAAGCATTGGCTGAAAAATGAATGTAGGACATTATAATTATTCCTATAATTAAGGAGAAAAGTAAATTGATCTGAATTTCAGGAAAAAAAAAGACAACATGTCTCTTCAGTTAATAGTTATTACACTTACAAGAATATAAAAACGTAGTAATATGTTGATGACAAGTGGCAGCAAACTTCATGCCTAATTTTGGTCTTCTCTTATCCATCTCCTCCATCCTTCCATAAGGATCTTTGTTCTGTTATTATTAGTAAAGTAGTTTTTTTTTTTTTTTTTTTCCCCTCTCTCTGGAGAGAAAAGGACAAGGAGAGGACAAAGAGATCCTTTTCCACGGCTCAGCCATGCTTTCTGTTTCCATTCTCTAAAGTTGTCTGCAATAAGCCAATAAAAGCCAATATGGTTCAACCCCTTGGAGCTGGGATTCAGATGAATATTTAAATTTTTGGTGAATTTGATTTCTAAGGACCTGAATTAGTATAGAATAGATCTGTTAGCTCAGAGTTTTCAGATATATATTCAAAGTTTTTACTGCCCACTGCTCATCAAAGAGAAAAGAAACCTAATAGCTTTCTCAGAGTAGAATTCTAATCCCTCGCCTTCTCATTTTTCTTTATGAGAATCAAAGTCATACTATGAAGAGACATGTAGATATTGCTAGATGACCTGCATAGATGAAGGCCAGCATCTTCACAATAGATAAATAGATTTTGCTACTTTAAAAAAAWATATATATATTTTTCTGACTGCACACTAGACAGTAGTTAGAACCTGGCCTGTTGCAAAGTCCCTATCTGGAGACTTTTACTAAAAGCTGGGGACCTAGGTTCCGGCAAAGAATAGAAAGTCAATGTCACCTTCCATTACTATGCTGGGAAATTTAAATAACCAACAAATTGTGGAATGCTTCTTCGGACCAGGGCTGGTTAAATGGATATATGGATTAAATTTAACATCAGTGGATGAAAGAAGGGATGGATAGAAGGTTGTCAAATAAACAAATGGCACAAGCAAAACTGACAGGTCTTTCGTTCATCTAAAGATACCTATGCCTTCGGAGTCAGCCACATATTGCTGAGTTTTAGCTTGTAGCCCAGCATATGGAGTTTTCAAAGGCCCATGGCACTACTGCTGTGCTGTGTGGTCCTATCCTACACAGTGTGATTCTCAGGTTACTCCTCATTACCTGACTGAGAAACATGGTCACTGGCAGGCAGATGTCCTTCACACTGTGTTTGTAAATAGCTGTAACTAAAACAAGTGGGAACCTCATCTAATTCATCTAATAATGGCCTGGCATTGGGCATTCTAGCTTGCACATCTGGATTCCACTTATACTCAGAAAGATTGTCAACTTAGTCACCTCAACTACTACAGACTGTCTAAGAAAGACCTGAACAATTTAAACATCTACATAGAGCTGCAAGTCCTCATGTCCCCCTACCCTCAATGGCTTGAGGTAGCCATGATGCCTTATTTAGATGTACCTCTCAGGGGAAATGCATAATTCTCTCAACTGGGTCATGTGAATAATAAAGACTCTTTTTTTTTTTTTTTTTTTTTTTTCAGTCTTGCATTGCTTTCAATTTTACATCATTGCAGTATTAAATTGTTGAGTCTAGTGGCAGGCATCTACCTTTGCAACTCCTTATAGCATATGTGGAAATCAAACCATATGGGAGGGCTATGCACATAAAGCTTAAAAGAGTCTGCCATTTGGCTAGGAGATTTTCAGTTCCTCTTGATTCAGACTTACACTGGAGTTTTTATAAATCCTCTGAATCAAATTAACTTCTCATTTTATTCCCTCCAAATAAATCTTTCCTTTTCTCCTTTAAATTTTTTTTTCTACAGATGAGGTAAGATTTAAAATACTTTAACTCTTACCATAAAAAAGAACGGGCATCCTCCACTTCTCTTAGCTTGCGCTGAATTATTCATGACAAAGAAAGAAAATCTTATGGAATAGAAAGGAACAGCCTCTGTTCCTTTACAAAATAAGAAAGTTGTCAACACACAGAGTCTCACAGTCTTGGAGAAATAGCTGATACCTCACACTTCCATGGAAATGAAGATGTTAATGAAGAAACAGTATAGCAGTTTAGGTAGGGAATGAGAAAGAAARAAAAAAAAAGATGTCAGGGGTTTCTATGCCTTTATTTTGTAAATATTTGAATATTTGGACTTGTGCACATTTGTTAATTGAGGCAATTGATTTTTGCCTGAAAATGGTAGCAATATCTAATTCATTAAAGCCTAAAATAACATCCTTTGGGCTAAATGGGGTCATTTCATTTGTAACCTTTTAGTGATGTATTAACAATTTGGAAGCATTTCGGTGCATATCTTAAAAAGTGCCACATTAACAGGAACGGGCCTGAAGAAAGGAAAAAAAAAAAAAAAAAGAAAGAAGTTACAAACACTCACGCGCACAAGCATACACATACACAATATATATGGCCTGCAGCCCCTGTCCTTCCTCTTCTGCAGCATTTTAAGGTCTGTGTTTAATATTGCCAAGCCTACTTGAGTGATAAATGCAACTGTATAAAAATTACTTATTACAAGCTGTCATGTTGCCTCACTCACATTGCAAGGCTAGAGGCACTGTACATAAAGCTAAAATCTCCACCTTGACAGCATCAGCGGCGCTGGCTTTAAAATAAAATGCTTTCAGTCATGAATACAAAACATAATTTACCTTTTCATAATACTTCAGTTTGGAAACGCTTTGGAAAGCTCATGTTACCATCAAAACTTTACCTGAGCCACGCCAGCAAGCAGTTAATTCCGACTTGTCAATTTACTTCAGCACCATTTTCTATCGCTTAGCCTTTGAAGAAACATTAAGCTGCTCAAATTGCCATCCCTTTAATTTTTTTTCTCTCTCCTTTTTTTTTTTTCCTTTTTTTTTTTTTCTTTCTAAGTTATATTTATCCTCAGTTCTTTGGCGGTGAGTAGCTGACACAATAGGATTATCCCAAGCATTAAATTACGATTTGGGAGAGTGCCTGCTTGGTGCATTTCTTTTGCAGCAGGCCCCTGGCTCACTGGGTGTTCAAATTTTAAAGAAAGAAAAGGTGCTCACTATTCCTTTTTCCCATCCCCTACTTTTTCATTTTTTTTCTTCTTTTTTTCCCCCATTTGCATAGAGTCCAGTTACACAATTCCCCTTGAACTGCTCCTCCCTTGCAATAGCTGGCCGAGACCGGAGGTTTAATCCTGCTGTAACCTGACTGCCCCTTTTACTCTTGCATTAGGACTGCAGCAATGCTTAAATATAAAAGCTCACTGTAAGCCAGGGATGTCAGTGAGATTGAAATTGAAAGTGAAGGTTGCAGGGAGACCGGCCGGGTAACAACTGATGCGTTGTGACTGCTTTTATAGTCGTTCGTGATGCAGACAGTATGTGAAGTTCCCATCTGTACTGGTGTCTGCCCACCAGCCACCCTGCCACGTTCGCAAAAGTGGCTCCAGMGCCGAGCGCAATAAGAACAGAGCTGCAGATGCCTCCTTTTAGCCCAAATTCCTTCTGACAATGTTCACATCCAGTTAGGGCCCAAAGTGCCTGTACTTGTCAGGAGAGATAAGCAGCGAGGAAAGTAGTCCGTTTGCGAAAGCGGAGCAGAATTGCCAAAGGAAATATATTTTTCTTCTTCCCCCCTCTACTACTCCTGCTGCTGCAAATCCTTATCCTCCCCCTGCCTTTTTCCAGTGATGCAAGGTCCAAAAAAAAGAAAAGAAAAAGAATAAAGATGTAGATTTGTGCCACCAATACAGGCCGACAACAACTGGCTTTGCTTTCTAGCGATCGGTGGAGAAAGAGGACACAGAAGGGAGTAGGAGGCGAGGGAGATTTTGGATTTCACAGTGCTGACTGAAACAGCCCTCACAGAAGATGTGTCGTGCCCGGGAGTCTTGTGAGATGTGTGTCCCCTGGAGTGATTTTAGTTAAGGGCTGAGAATGGGTGCGGATTTCCTGTGCTGCTTGAGTGTGTTTCAATTCTGCCCATTCAGATAACCACTTAAGTACTTGATTCAAAGAAAATCCATTTCCCTTCTTATGCTTATCCACTTTTTTTTTCTTCTCTTTTGATATAATCTAAACTTTATTTTATTGATGGATCATTTAGCAAATAAAAGCAAAGATCCTTTCGTGTTCATGATAAAGAGTGGGAAGTCAAAGGCTTTTTGGTTCTAACATCTACCGCTCTAGCATCTCCATGATTGCTCTGGCCACAGGTCTCCATTTCCATGTCTCTAAAGTAGCAGAATAGCACACAATTATGTTCACGAATGTCCCTTGATCTTTTACTGGGAGGTAATACCAGAGTATGGTGACAGATAGAGTTAATACTAGAGCAGATTTCGGCAGATAAACCATTAAAATGCACCAATCAAATGAAGCACGTTTAACAGCTATGGCATTGCCTCTATACTCCTCTTGCAAAGCCTTCACCCACTCATCTTATCTGAATATATTTGATATAAAAGGAACTCCACCCACTAATTCCAGATGTTCTCTGGACAGCCTTTCCAACCTAAGTTATTATGTGCTTCTTCAAATGGACAAATAAGAAATAAGCTCTGCAAAAAATCTCTGGCTACAGCAGAGCATTTAGCCTTGAGGAAGGAAGTTTTAAGGATATTTTATGTTCTCACTGGACCGAAGTGCATCTGAGAAAGCTGGACTCATAATCCAACAGTTAAATAGTTTATTTTACTATTTAGAGAAAAAAAGCTCTTCCCTACAATGAGCATACAGCTCCTTCTGAAAAACTATATGGTTGTTGCCTCTTACCTTTTAATAGAAATTAAATAGGGAATTAAATAATCAATAAATATTAATTCCCTTTAAACTATCTACATATATCAAAGTATATTAATAATTTTGGATCAAATTTCATCAAATTTTATTTTGTTTTGAGCATCCTGATATCATTAAAATTTGATGGAATTTAGGTGTCCAAATGCCTTCAATATTTCCACACTACTAAAAGAACTTCCTCAATTCTGTCAGGCATAATTATCAAACTGAATGATGTAAGATTAAAATAGCAACAAAGTCAAGGCGATCCTAGTTTTGATTTAGAATTACTGTATCATATTAAAAACAAAAACAAAAACATGTAGGAGTCTTGGGCTGAGTTCCAGTTGGTTGGGTAACGTGATGATGRCTTCCATGTTATTTTATCCCTTGTTCAGAGTAACGGTGATAGAGCTACTGGAATCTCAGGCACATTGGATATCAGAGGACATAATTTCTGGGAGTTGTATGTTCCTGAAGAAGAACCTAAATACCATTTCTCGGGCAAAGTAAGTTCAAGCAGGCATCTTTTTTTTTTCTCTCAACATTAATTCCCAAGAAAGATGTTTTCTTTTCCTGATTCATGATGAGAATTAAAATGGAGCACATGATAGCTGAGAGACTGTATGCAGGCAGTTGACATGCTGTATCAACATGACTACAGACCTGGAAAATAGCCAGAGAAAATAAATTAAAAAAAAAAATAAAAATAAAAAGAGGAAGAGTTCCTTTGTTTTCTCTGAATCTTAAGACCTTGAAAATACTTATGAAGAAACCAGTACCCCAATGAGTCCCAGATCCCTGCACTTTGTTCCTGTAATAGCTGAACGTGCTTTTCTTGCATATTCTCCTCTCCACCTCACATTTGATCTGACCTATCTAGCCATTCCAGAGTCCCAAAGAGGAAACACAGAGAGGGCAGAAGGCAGCAACCTGCAACAGTATCCAGACTCCATGCCTTTCTAAATCCACTTTTAGTCTCAACATCTGCAGGGATGTTTGTCACAGTGTTTTATTCTATTTTTTCCAAGCAGCCCTCTGATGGGATGAGCACTRCTAATTTATCACCATGGAATTTGAAGTGAGGTGAGATCGCAGAGTGGTTCATGTGTGAGTTAGCACCCTCCCCTCTCAACAAAGGAAAAAAAAAGGAAAAGTAAAAAACTATTGTGATTGGAATAACTAAAATACTACTTTCAACTTTAATCATTAATATAATTAATTAACCTTTTTTTCTTTGCTTCTTAATTTGGTACAAAAACAGGAGACTAAACCATGCCAGCCTAATAAAACTAGCATCGCATATGTTTTAGTCTCCGGAGAGCGTGGATTTCACTTCTGTGGTACACAGGAATTCCACTACAACCTTCCTGATCAAGCAGGGACAYCYARAGYATGTGGCACAGGGCGGCATCCAGGCAGGTTTGGAAGATCTCCAGAGAAGGAGACTCCACAACCTCCCTGGGCAGCCTGTTCCAGGGTTCTGTCACCCTCACAGGAAAGAAGTTCCTCCTCACCTGGAGACGGAACTTCTGTGTTGCAGCTTACACCCATTACCCCTTGTCCTACCATTAGTCACCACCAAGAAGAGTTTGGCTCCATCCTCCCTACATTCTCCCCTCACGTACATATACATATTGATCAGATCTCTCAGTCTTCTCTAGGCTAAACAGGAACTTAGACGAGCTTTATTTAGAACCTTTCCTTCTTTTGATATAGTTCATGGAAAAGGAGGGTTGGTGCTAAATGAAGATGGCAGTTCACTGAGGTTTTATATACCTTAATTTCCCCAAAACTATTTATGCAAGACCATGATACTGCTGCTTATGTATAAATAACAATTCAGAAAGGAGGATGATCTTACGGTGAAGGATTAGGGACACAGGATTAAGATATCTTTCCTAGGTTCCCTGCAGCTACCTTTAGAATAACTATGTACTTTAAATTGTCCAGGCTCCTTCTGTATCCTGGAGATCTGGAGAGAGACAGGAACCATGAAAAGGTAACAGAGATGGATAAGAGGATGTGTCTTCCAGAGGTGGCTGTCTCTATCCATTTTAGCATGTGCTAAAGACCTTAGTGTATATTTACACATTAAAGTTACTTCAAATCATCCCAGGAGGAGGCTGCCACAAGGAAGATTTGTCCTATTTTTTCTATGATAGGCTATCCCACATAGCCTGTCGTAGAAACCTACACAACAAAAGAAAATATAAATCCTTGTTATGATAGGTCCCATTTTTCCCCCTTTCTTAACTTCTTTTCATGATACCCCATTGCTTTGGTGTTTTGCTTTTTTTGGTTCGTAGTGCTGCAATTGCTTGTGACCCATAAACAGAGCAGAGCAGAATGGATGACATGTATGAACTTYGCTTTCAGCACTGTCCTGGAGGGACTATCCATAGAGTGAAAACCTCCACAAAGACACTCCTCATTTATCTTCCATGCTCACTGTATGAAGACTGACATCAGGAGTGCCAGCCCACACCAGGTCTGTGACATGCTATTTATCTGCTAGGAGTTGAGTCTCACAAGTCATTTTATGCAGTGCAGGTCATCAAAGAAACATTTGGTGAAAGCAAAGTTCAACTTTTATATCCTGGGTCAAATTTAAGCCATCAACTAAAGCAAGGCACTTGCTATCTCATTACAAATTCCCTTGAAGTCAAGCAAGGCCATTAAAAGTCCCTTTGGCTCTCTCTGCTTTCAGAGCTATACTCTATTCTTACTTGAGATGAATCTAGGCACATTCTGGGCCTTTGATATGAATCTATAAATCAAATCTGCCACACAGCATCGTCTTTTGGATCAAAGCTAGGAGTATGAGCTTTTCCATAGACTGCACAAAAGGAAATGTTGATCCTTCCTAWGACACAACTCTTTTTTTCGCCTTTCAACATAAAAAAACCTTGTGAGTGATCTCTTTTGCTTAGTCCTGTCTTTGAATCAGATTACTTCTTCAGCTGGTTGAAGAAGTGTTGGATGACAATGGGTAGCAGCCGCTTCAGAAGAAGCCCTGTTTCCTCTTCAAGAGTGAAAGCTCTCAGAGCACAAAATTCAAGAGGTTTTGAACTCAATTTATCCTCTCTCACTTTTTTCTTCTCGTGAAAATGAGTAAGAAACACACCAGTTTCTTGTGCACAATCATTTTATATTATATCTAACTATTATTGGTACTGTTGCTCATTGTAGATAAATTAGCATAATTTTCTGCAGGTAACCAAATTTAACTGGATGGAAAAGCAATCTCATTATAGTCAGGTTTGTTTGTTGGTTTGTTTATTCTCAATACTGTAACTTTGCTTTCATGAACATCAAAATAATGAAATAGACTCATACTACTTTTAGTATAGATTCATACTATACTTTTAGTATAGATTCATACTACTTTTAAAAAATATTTTTATTTTTTCCAAACTCTAAAAATGTTAAAATTATTATTTACCCGAGTGAATGATATACTTGGCTTGCTGCTGGGCAGTTCTGAATTTTGTAGCAGCAAAGCTGAAGAAAGACTTGTCACAAAATTGTGTTATATTATTTTCCTGTTTATAGCTAGTGAATGAAGTTTTGGGGATCTGAAAAAAATAAAGCCTCTTAGAAAAGCTCAACAACCTCAGTACTATATACTTTGGAATGACAGTATGTTTGAAAGCAGAGAATGCAAACAGGAAAATTTCTCTCT
>NW_020454106.1:21423-26161 GCF_003342845.1 Nothoprocta perdicaria
TCTTTCTTTCTTTCTTTCTTTCTTTCTTTCTTTCTTTCTTTCTTTCTTTCTTTCTTTCTTTCTTTCTTTCTTTCTTTCTTTCTTTCTTTCTTTCTCTAACACATATTCATTTCTTATAGCAGGTGGACCTAATCTAAAGATCAGAATCCAAAGCCAGTCATTTCTGAGTCGAACACAAAGGTTCATCTTTTTGACTCCATCTGATTGTCTCTGACCATAACTAGAAGTGAATACCTAGTAGATAATATAACAACAGGTTCAGCATACAGTGGCTCTTTCATAATATGCTCTCCTAGACTCTAAAACATTTTGGCTCAGGAATGAAGCAGAACTGTAACTTTCTATTTCAGAGCCTTTAGTGAATTTCTCTTCCATGAGCTTGCCCAGTCAAGCCTTGTGATCTTAAAGGATCAACAATAGTCTTCAACAATAATCTGTTTCATAGATGWTTCATTAATAAGTTTTCGTATTAGACAGTCTTCTCTCAAGACCTCTCTCAAGATTTCTCTCAAGTCTTCCATGAAGAATATGATAGGTTAGTACATAGGACTTCTTCCTTGCAGAGAACAGCATCAAAAAAGGAAGACTAAGACAAAGGAAGTGCTGGTAGGTGTCTATCCCCAGATCTCTGTGATGCAGTGAATGTCTCCATTTTGACTTTGGAAGGTTTTGAATGGACTAAATCCTAAAAGAGACTTGTGGTTGACAGGCTCAGCACCAGAAAATCTTAAAGCTCATTTCTCCAACATTTACTATACAGATAGAGGTATCTTTGTTCCCTGAATAACAGATAGTTAAATCTGCTTAGCTTGCAAAAACTGGAAAAGTTAAGTGCCTTATGTAATCGCCCACCTAGTGGTAAAATGGCTGAGCCAGCTCATTGGAAGACCTGAGAGAAACTATTGCCCAGAAATAGTCTCTGTGCCTCAGCTTTGGGGAACTGACAAGCTCGTATCTAAGAGCAGAAACTTTCTTTTCGGTATAAGTCTCTAAGTCAAACCACTGAGTGTGGATAAGGAGAGTTGTGTTTCCACCACAGCCAGAAGAGAAATTGCCAAGACTTATCTTTTACATAATGGTCCCTTGGTTAGGCCGTTGTCCTGAGAAGCCCCGCAGTGGAGTTGCAGAGCAGCTATAGCCTGAGAAAAAATGAATCTTCTCTTCCCTTACTCTTGCAGCTTGCTTTAACCATATACATCCAATCCATTCATGGCAAAGTGAAAGAGCCTTCTCTTCCTGTCAAAGACAGCCCAAGAGCAACCACATAGGGATCCACAAAAAACATGGCCCTAAAGAACCATATGTTGTGGTTTGTGGGGTAGGAGTCCCAGCCAGGAAAGAAGGATTACAGATTCTGTTGTCTGCTTCTCCAAACCACGCTTGTTAGATTTGGTATTCAACAATTGCTCACTAGATGGCTAAGGTAATTTGTTCAGGTCATCTTTATTACTTTCACCCTTTCTGAAGAAAGGAGTGCACTGGTAGGAAGGTATTCCGGCTACTTAGCTGTGGCCTTCATGACTAAATACCTACTAGGAGAAAATCTGAGAGCTGATGTTAAGCCATGAAATCTTAACAAGCAACAAAATGTTCTAAAATTTGTGTCTTGCTCCTTACATTTCCATCCAGTTGTCATAAGAAATATATTATACAGAGCTGTTTACAGACTGTCTCTGAACTTATGGTTCAAAGCTAGAGTAAATGCAGCTTTAGAACTGCTAGTATTAGATGAAGTGTATTATGGCCACATGATGTAGAGATGGGAATATTTCAAAATAAATTAGGATGTACATATAGATGTATACAGTGTTTATAGTATAAACATATACATGGCATGACAGTGAAGTCTAAGCTTACATTCTAGTCAAGGGAGATCTAGTCAATATAGTCTGTGGAGCATAGAAAGGAACTATCTTTGATTAGCTCTTTTTTTTCTTTTGTGTGTGTGTGTGAATATCCTGCTGAAGTATCGACCTGACTGTTACTTCCAGTAGTTGTGCCTGGATAATGAAAAACAACAACAACAATAAGAAAAAAGAGCAGAGTTGTTCAACTTGCTGCCTTTGCTATTTATAACATGAATGAATCAAAAATGGCATGTGTGAATCCTTGTTTTTTGAAGAGGAGATACTAAAGGAAAACAGAAGATATGGAATTTCCATACGCTCAGTCCAGACAGAAACACACACACATGTACAGTCACATGTATACTGTCTATGCACATATATATATTCGTATATATGAAGAGCAGAAAGAAAAAAAAAAAAGAAAAAATGAATAGGCAATCATGGAATTAAGGCTTGCAGGAAAAAAAAGATATCTATTACAAAGAAAAAAAGTATATCCAAGCAGATGGAAAACTCTAGCATTTCTTGACTTTCAAGTGCTTCTGTGGCTTTCTTTTTTTCTTGATAATTATTAAGAATGTATTTAAACACAAAGGATTTTTGACAGATATTCAGAGGGATAATTCTAAAATTCATTTATTGAAAACATCACATGATTATTGCAAAAATTATTAAAAAATTCTGTGCTTAGAATATAGAAAAGCATTTGGGGTACATGCATGTAGAAGTATTATTTTTCCTGATTTCACTCTTGCTGTATTGAATCTACCATTCATTGGAAGATAAGCATTTACCTTTTTTTTTCAGTTTGATTCCTCATGAAGTATATGAGGCTATACAGAGTAGCTGAAAAAAAATTAAGAAGGGAAAATCCCTCATTGCTCACTTTTACTTTTCATTTGATTAAAAAAATGAATATGAAAGAAAAAGGAACAAATATGGTCAATTCTGTCAGAAACCAAAGAAAATCAGATCTTAGCAGATGGAACATGGTAATAATTTATTTTGTTATAATGAGACCCAGTGATGAGAACATCACAACAGCCGTCCATGAATTAAATATGGGCTCTGAAATGTAGCAATCAACTCAGCCTTGTTACATTTTTTAAATTAAGAAGAAAATATTGAAATTTCTAACTCACTGATGCTTTGGTCAATATTCACAATTGCTTCTTCCTAGGATCCAGCAAAACAAAACCAGCAGCACCCACAGAGAAAGAAACAACAGCAAATACATTCCAGTGCTCAGGGAAGTAGGTCAGTTTTGCAAATTCATCTGTTATGTTTTATATGATCTTTCATATGCTGTTGACAATTTACAGGGAATTGTGGCAGAAACTCTTTGGAAAAAAATATACTTATGCTCTGACTACCTAATTTAAGATCAATCCAAAAAGGAGATTTATTTGAAGCTCACATAGTGTTATATATTAAATTGATTGTTGCAAGATTCCTTTTATAACAAACCAGAAAGTCTTAACCTTTTAAAAAATGTACATTAATGATATATTTAACACGAACTATTACTATTAATATAAAAAATGATAATATTTTATTTTTAATGACTTATATCAAAAAATAGCTTCATGAATTAATTTGACGACAAAACCCTGAAGCAGATCTGAACCAACCGAAGTTGCTCTATCCAGAAAAAAAAAATCCAGTGTAAATGTGCTGTTGAGAACAACAGGGGAAGGTATAGCTAAACAGTATCATATATAGGGACAGAACTTGTGGCTAAAGTAGAAAAATAAATAAAATAGAAGAAAATAGTTATTTGGATGATATTTCTTTTGGAGAAAGGGAATTGTTTAATCTATGCTAGATGCGTTTTTTCATCAATACAGTATGTACCTACTCTAATACAGTTTGCCAATATAGTTATAGTACAGCCATACTAAAGGCAGACCCAGCCTAAATGGGAGAAGCCAGGAAGTTGAAAGGGAATTTCCTCACGTGAGCACACACCCAGTTCCAAGGAAAAGCTTTTGAAAAGAGGATAGGCTCTTGCTTGTSCCCTTGTTCTGGATGGGCACGGGAAAAGATCTGCGTTCCACATTTCTGGCCTTCTGGTCCTGGCGCTTTCAGGAACCATCCCCTGTTATTCTATTGCCTTAGATACGTTAGATATGAAACTACAAAAGCATAGTTTAAGTGTTCTAAAATGGAAAATGTATGGACAAATATCCTAGGTATTTTGGTAAAACTACAAGACTTAAATAGAGATATATTCACATATTTCCCAAAGGAGATGAAGTTGTCTGATCTATTCAGTAGTGGTATCAAAGTTCACCAAAAATTGTTAAAGTTGAAAAAGTCAGTAGTGAAAAATGGGTTGCATCTCATTAGTCACTTGTGGCTGAATTCTGATAGCTTATAGCATTTTTCAGAGTTTCTTGTCCGAAGTTAAATCTCAAAAGCATCCTTTTCCAGATGAAAATCCTAAAAGTTCATATGCCCTCTCTCTCTTTATATATATATTTGTAAAGAGAACAGCAGAATTTTCTCTAGGTCTTTTCTTTTTCTGCGTGAAAGAAAACAGAAAGAGGATTATTTTTTGRTCAATGTATCTTTTTCTAGTAGCTCCATAACTTTGGGATTTTAATAGAAATTGGATTCCTTAATACARCTTATATCAGATTTCCTGTCAGGTGCTAGTTAGATTCTTTAGTGATTCAGGAATTTTCTTTAGCGATTTAGGAATTTTCTGAAGAAAGCTTGCACCAAGGCCAAAATGCGAGAGGTCAGATACACCACTGACCTCTTACAACATTGTGCAGCGAAGGTTTTGGATGCTGATCTGCCTTTTATAAATGTGAGGCCCTGATGTTTTTTGCAGACTTGCAAACACTGGAAATCAAGACGAATATGTATGGAAAAAAAAAAAAAAA
>NW_020454106.1:26212-71644 GCF_003342845.1 Nothoprocta perdicaria
CTAAAAAAGAAATGCAGATATACACTTTGTGGTGGTGGGGAGAAGGTAGGAAGGAGAGGAAACAGAATGATGAATAAAGGTTATTCTCAATACCTAAAGAAAAGCTTYTGTCTTTACAACCAAAGACAGAATATTTCTCTAGTTTCCGACTGATAGTCAACTGATACTATTCCAAAAGAACATTCAAAGCAGAAGTCTTTTAATCAGCTCTGGAAGCRCTTCTTTCTCTTCAGTGATTATAAAAAGAGACAAGCAGAACAGAGTTCAGTGTCTAGTTCTATAAAGCGTTCACCTTGATTCAGTCTGAATATCTGACTCTTAAAAAAAACAAACATAAAACCCAAAATAGGTAGATTAGAAATTGTGGCCTCAAAATGACTTTGCAGAACATGGTCCATTTTGATGAAATCTTCTTCAGTTTAAGTAAGAACTTTCAGTTCTTTCAGTTAATGAGGAATTAGTTTATAGAGGGATATGGAAAGTATTGAAGGAGTTTTCTAGATCCCAAAATTGCATTATTTTCCCAAGAAATTATTTTATCAGGCTAGGTTAAACCGATCTGTAGCCATAGTCTCTGTCTGCTTATCTTAAAATGTGTGAACTGCTCTTCCTTGTCCATTTTTTTCAATTGACAATCAAAATCATCTGTCAGAGTAAGTCAATCAGCATAATTTCAGAGGAGTTYTCTCCCTTTCTCTCTCTCTCTTTCTCTCTCTCACTCCTTTTCCTTTCTCTCATCTGAATTTCAAATTTTTATGTACTGTATTTTTATACACGTATTGATACACTTGTGGTTTTTGTTCTGCTGTTGAGATCCAAGCAATAGGAGGAATATCTGTCAAAACATGATTGGGATACTCCTTCAGCAGGAGATTCAACTCATTCTGAACRACTTGTTTCCTGATGGAAGAAATCTCAGATAACCATTGTCAGCCTCTGCCTGTTAGCACTGTAGGAAAAGTTACCATTTTTTTTCCTGCCTGGAAAACAGTGCTTATTGAGTATAGTAAACTGATACATTTTATTCTGGAAACTAAACCACTCTTAATTCTCCTGAAATGCTGTTCAATTTATTCAGCAATGTCCTGGATGAAGGGATGGAGTGCCCCCTCAACAAGTTTGCTGATGATACGRAACTGGGAAGAGTGATAGTCCTGAGGGCTGAGCTGCCATCCAGAGAGACCTGGACAGACTGGACAMCTGGGCAATGAGAAACTCCATGAAATTCAACAAGGGAAAGTCCAGGGTCCTACACCTGGGGAGGAATAACTCTAGACACCAGTACAGGCTGGGGACTRACCCTCTAGAGAGCAGCTCCTCAGAGAGGGACCTGGACGTCATGGTAGACGACAAGTTGACCATGAGATAGCAGTGTACCCTCAAGGCCAAGAAGGTCCATGGCATCCTGGGGTGCATTAAGAAGAGTGTCTCCAGCATGTCAAAGAAGGTGATCATTCTCTCTATTCAGGCTTGGCAAGGTCATGTCTGCAGACTGTGTCCAGTTCTGGGCTCCCCAGTACAAGAGGGATGTGAAGCTGCTGGAGAGAGTCCAGTGCAGAGCTACAAGGATGATCAGGGGCCTGGAACATCTGCCCTATGAGCAAAGGCTGAGAGAGCTGGACGTGTTCTGCCTGGAGAAGTGAAGGTTAGGGGGGGCCTGATCAGTGTGTATAAATACCTCAAGGGAGGCAGTGAGGAGGAATGGGCCAGCCTCTTTTTGGTGGCAGTCAGCAGTAGGACTAGCTGAAACAGCCACAAACTAGAGCATCAAAAGTTCCACAGGAATTTAAGGAAAAATTTCATAACAGTGAGAGTGACAGAGCACTGGAACAGGTTGCCAAGACAGGTTGTGGAGTCTCCTTCTCTGGAGATCTTCAAAACCCCCTTGGATGCAATCCTGTGCCACATGCTCTAGGTGACCCTGTGTGTGCAGCGGGGTTGGACTAGATGATCCCTAAAGGTCCCTTACAACCTTAAGAATGCTATGATTCTATGAAATCAAGAAAGTCATAGTTTTCTGGTTCCAAAAAAAAAAGCATAAACAATAACAACAACAGTAACAGCAGCAACAACAAAACAATCAACAAACAAACAAAAATTACAACAGTTTTTGGCATTGCTTCTACATGCCTAGTCTGCAAACTGTTTTCACCTACCATCAGTAAAAGACTAAGTGAGACTAGAAGCCATCTTTCTCTGGTGTGCCTCTGAAYTTTGTGGAACATCTCTTCAGTCACGGTAACTATTAGTCATAGTGTGGCTATTCCATCTGGGTTCAAGGTGATGTAATTTTCTCCAATCCCCCTGATAGAGATATCAAGCAGAAGTCGTAAACAGAAACAGTTTAATGTTACAGATATTTWAAAAATTTGGAAGTTGGAGGCYATCCTGAATAGTCCTCCTAAACCATTTCCCATGAGTCTTGAAGCACGTGCCTCTGTGCCTTTCTATTCTCAAATGACATCTGYATTCAATAAATCAGAAAGTTCTCAACAAAAAATAGCCCAGTATGTTCTGTTACAGCTGGGTAACTGTTTGCTGGGTAACTTGTGGACTTCAAGGAATTGTTTGGACTCCTACAGAAGAATCCAATGAGTAATGACCTCTCTAACCATAAGGATGCATTTAAGCCACAGTGGGTTTCAGTATTTCTTTGACAAATTCTAATTATTTTTAATGAGTGAAAGGGCCACAAATAACTGCCAAATATGGCTCTTGCATTTTAACAACAGTGCATTTTCCAGTACTGGTTAGGCAGCAAATATTTTCACACACGCATGCAGAGCTGCCATGATAAAAATAAGACTTCAGAGGAACCAGGACATTAGCATAGTTTTTTAAACCTCTATATAAAGGAGATCAGGAGAAGACAGAGTCTGGGATTTTCTCTTTTTATTTCTCTCTCTCTCTCTCTCTCTCTCTTTTTTTTTAATGAGATTTATGCAATCATGTCAACTTTTTCCAGTCTGAACATCAGAGATTTCTTTCTTTGAAGCCTTGGCATCAATTGGTGGTGGAAACCTGGATTTTTTTCCCCTAGACTGTGCCACAAACTCGCAGATGCCAAATCTGCCATTTGCATCCATGACAAGTATACTGTCTTGCCAGCTTGTTTCACTGAAATAGGCTCCTGCTGGGAGGATCTGCTCACAAACGTGTTATTCTGGCACCTGACCATTTTTTGGGTACTATCTTTAACACAGCACATCTGTTGTAGCTACAGATATTCTTTAGCTGGCTCTGAGGACCACGTGATGGAATGTCCTATTTTATGGAAGTTATCCAGCCTTGACACACTCTTGGGTACACAGCTCAGCAATTCTACAGCCCTGGTTACACTTGACAACCCAGGCTGACATTAGCAATCTTGTCGCGCTTCCCTCCCTTTCATGAGGAGTAATCACAGTTGCTTTCCACATCCTTATGGCTAAAACACAAGGCTAAGTCATATGGTTGTCGAGTTTGAGACATATTGGGTCTGCTTGACAACTCCTTCTTTTAAGAATCTCTAAATAGTGCAGAAAATTCTGCTGCAATGAATTTTGAAAATGTTAAGTGTCTGTTAACTGTGYAAGCTCTGAAAAGAAAGCAAAAATAAATGGTTGTCAGGATTCCTTTAATTTAAGTTAATATAATTTCCTTGAAACTGGRTCAATGGTTGGAAAGAGAGCCCGGGAGATTCTTTAATTTCACCTTTCATTGTATCTGATTTGTATTGTGAGAATTTGGGAAGGTTGACCAAGTTACCTACATTATTCTTTGGCAAATGATCTTGAAAAGGATTATTGAGGTTAAAATTACTCCTGCTGCTTCAGCAAGACTAGAACTATTCAGCTCTGGAGGAAAGAGTAGCAAGATCTTGAAGTATTTRAGTCAAACTGAGTTCAAGAGAAAAATGAGGCATCTGAATCTGCTGGTACCACCATGAGATGTTGCAGAAATTTCTAGTCCTGTCATAGATGACCAACCAGGCATCTACTTAAGCCATTCTCTATCTCTTCCAGAGAGGGAGATTTCTTTGACATCACTGGTCYACCCCTGGACACAAACTCATACTGAAAGTCCGAGTAATTATTAATTAGATTAGTTCTGAAAGGAAAGAAAAAAATATGTATCTCAGGAACTGCTTAATTTAAGTGAAGCAGTAACAATCAAATAAAAAGTATACTTTAATGATCTTTGAAATTTATGTGTTGTTGTTTTCAGAATTAGAGACATTGAAGGTAGCATACTGCATTGTCCCTATGTATGAGYACAAACCCACATATATACTTATGTACGTGCACACACATGCTGACAAATTGATGTCCACACTTCATTTATTGTGAAAGMCCATATTTATGTGTCAGGTCATATAGGACTATGGGTATAAATATCAGGTGTTTAGATGGTAATACAACAGGATAAAGTAAAAAGCAATATCACTGCTCATGTCCATGCCATCAGTCCTTTCCTTCCTGTCCTATAAAACTTTCATATTCTYTATCTTCATAGACTTATTCCAGTTCTCCAAATTCTTTCATAATCTCTTACTATTTCTCTCTTATTAAGGAAAATAAAATCTGATCACATAAAAATCTTTTTTTTTCKCCCTCTTAAATGTGAATTTCCTCCTCTGCTCTTCGAAAGTAAAATTAAGCCCGGAAACAATCCTAAACATGCCAAAATCTTTATAATCAAATATCTTCCATTCTTTTAGGGCAAGAAAGGGGAAATTTCTTTTTGTTTGTTTGTTTATTTTTTTTCCTGTTAGTCCTTTGCACTTTTTTTCTAGCCCGTGATGAATCCACAATACTAAATTTGAAAGCTGGAACATTTTTGTTTTACAAAAACTGCTCTTGGCCTACATATGAGAATTCACCAATGCTTTTTTCTTTTCTTTTGTTTGGATATTAAACTCAGTTTGAAAAAAAATTAAAAAATGAAATGATCTCAATCTTCATGCATTATACAAATGAATGCATATGTTCCATTTATGTCATGAAAAAGTGCATAACAGACTTTTTATTTTTACTTTTTTTTTCTTTGAAAGAAGAAACAAAACAGCTAATGCAAGAACAAACATGATTTTCTGAGACTATCATTCAGGTAGAAAACATATGGAAAGCGTAATGAACTTAAAAAAGTATAGCTTAGTGTTAATTGGTGAACTATGAAGTTTGTAGGATGTACTGAAATAAAAGGTCCTTGTATCTCTCTCTCTTTTTTTTTTTTTTTTCCCAGGAGACATGTCCTCAGTAGTAAAATGGAAGATAACCTTGAAATCATAAATCTATGTGGGAAAGGGAAATGTTTTCACTGTGTCTTTAGTACAAAGTGAATGGAATAACTAGGAGCAAGAGTAGCTCTTTCCTGTTATCCATGAAATTCCCATATGTTTTTTATCCAGTTATTATTTGATTATACTTTTGGTCAAAGTTCCCTTATTCATATCACCTACTTGAGAGCTCTGTGTCCATAGGCTGATTCTTTAGTAAATATGTATATATATTTTAAAAAGAGATAAGCATATTCATGGAATTATTCAGATCTTTAGTGGACTTTAGTGGGATAATTCATTCTCCTGAAATACCTCTGTCTTCCTTTACTGACTAGGTCATGCACTTACAGCAATTCAGGTGCCTCAAGTCATGCAAGATAAATCTGTGTTCTTGTAGGAAGAAGATCTACAGTGGACCGTTTGGGCGACACTATGAGAAGCAATTCTACCTTTCTATCTGAATGTCTACCTTTCTATCTGAATATCTGTCTTTCTATCTGAATATCTATCTTCTCCCTTTCTATTCTACCAAGAAGGWCCATTTCTAACTGTGTGAATGTTCACCTGTGATTGTAACATAGRATGAAAAAGGGGTTTGGCAGCTCTATCTGAAGAAACAAGGCCTCAAAGCTTGTCTTCCTTACTCTTCTCTTCTATGGCATTCCCCACCTTTCATAGTTGGATGGCAGATTCTCCCAAATCTCACATGAAATATTTTCCTGCACAAGCTGCGACACAGCACRGAAAGATCAAAGGCTCCTGTCTGACTGTTTTTCTCTGCTACTGTTGAAAATATTTTCCAGGTGCAAAAAAGACATTTAACCCTTTCTTCAGCTTGTATTAAAGAGAAAATACTTCTCTAGTCCTTATGTTGCATTAAACCAAGATCCAGCATGTTGTGTGTTAGGGAGATTTGGAGAGCTTGAAGGTGGTAAATAACCAATTACTTTTGTTGCAAAAGAGAAACATTAAGGGATGTTGTAAGAAACAAGAGAGTGAATAATGAACATTGGGCTAGCCAATGTCAAGTTTACCTAATACAAAGGAGAGTTCTTAATCTATTTACATACCATATCTTATCTGTCTCTGTGTGTATCTATCTTTGTATCTCTTTATTATCTATTCATAATAATGGCATAGAATGTCCTGTTGAGAAACATAGTGGACAAGCATCCTCAAAAATTAATTTTTGCTGAAACAGATTTGAAAATCACCTTGCCCTGTAAATAAAAGTTCTCAACAAACATCAAACCTATTTCAATAACTTTACATGCAAATAGTTCTACAGTTTTTTTTACCATAAAAGTTCATGGTTCACATATTGTAGATGTGGTGGCTCCCAAAAGATCTGCAGGTATTTTGCATGATTTCACAATTATCTCACACTGAATAGGATATATTAATGGTGKTTTTTTTTTCCAAAGTTTGGAATTACTTCATCTCCAAATGATATTCAAAACCAGAAACCTATCACTTTGTGTCATCTTGTCCTGATGTTTCAGTCCCCATGACATCTTGTTATAAAAATAATTTAATCAAAGAATCCAATCCAAATTAGTCATAACACTAGAGCTGTGATATGAGCAGTACAGTTTTTTTTTTTTTTTTTTTTTTTTTGGTAGGACTTAGAAATGAGATAATCAAGATGCATTTATTATCTTGCTGGACTTCACAGGAGCAAAGACTAAGGCCGTCTTAGAAATAATGTACTTCCATGACTATATGAAGGTATGAAGGTATATGAGGGTAAGGAGTTAGTGGGGGTGCGAATGTGGTACTAGAATCTGAAATTCTTTTCTAACTTTACAGGCATCTTCCTATATGACCCTGTGGCAACTCATTTCTCTTTCTACTTTCTCCTGCCATTTACATTGCATCCTTGTTTAGATAATACAGTCTTTCAGGTGGTTCTGTGTCTCCTTGCAGATTTCTCCTGTGCCTAGAACAAGTTTTGCTCTTATTTAACGTGCACAAATCTTGCTGTCCTGGTGTGGATTTACTAGGAAGACTGGGGAAGGCTTTTAAAAGCCTGATCTTGCTATCTCTTTTACATACCACTGTGTTGGGTTCCTAGTGAGCATGTGTCAAACAAGCTTGTTGTGGGAGGAATGTGGTTGAACTGGAGAGAAGCAGAAGCATTACAAAACATCTGCTGGCTGATTTCATCCCAATTTGGCAGATGGAGTACAGATTGCAAAGATGTTACAGCCTTTGAATTTCATAGAAATAAATGGCCAGGTAGAAGAGATATCACTAGCACCCCCTCTATAGGGTAGGCTCTGTATAGTCAAATGTCATTAAAGAGATCAGATAATAAAGGAAAGAAAGAGAAGGCTTTGATCAGAGCTTGCACCATATTAGACAAGGAGACCATCCACCAACACTATCCCATTGATAGTCTGGCTTCACTTGTCCTTTTGCACAGAATAATTGATTTTGGGGCATTTCTCTTGTCTGTCTTTGTTTTCCTCTATCTCTTCTTCTTTTTTTCTTTTTCTTTCTTTTTTTTTTTTTCAGAGCATTTCAGTAGAATTACTAGTCTATATCTCTCTTATAGAGGAAGAGGTGACAGTTGAAATGGGACAGAGAAATTAACAGTTTGGGTAAGAATTTTATTGTAAGGATAAATAAAATTTATTATAAGAATAAAACAGGAGAACAATTAAAAAAGGTGAAATGATTTGCCCAATGTTGCACAAAAAACAGTAGCAGAGATCAGTAAAGACAGATATTTTAGAGCCTAAAACCAAGAAAAGAAAGATGAAATTATCCTTTCTTCCAAATGGTAAAACAGTAGCAAGCAATTACATCAGGCTGTAGGTCAGGTCTTGAATTTGGAGCACACAAGTATTTCCAAATTCAGGATAAAAAGGACATATTTAACTCTTGCACACTCAGGTAAACAGAGATCTCTCTTGAAGTATCTTGAAATAGAAATCTCTGAGTTTTGAATTCCAGAGCCCTACTAACTATATCAAAGTTATAGTGGGGTCTAAAGGATGGTAGCCTCCTTTTTATGTGTTCAATTAGTTTTACATCTCTATCCTGTATTTGTGGATCTGGTTCTGCACTCACAAAATATTGCAGGAGTCAACTGGTGGGAATTTTCCATTTGTGCTAAAACAGCACTTTTCTTTCTCTTTAACGCTAATAATTCAGGCCCTGTGTCTCTCATTTCATAACCCAGAGGTATGGAAGCCCTACTTGCATTGTGCTCTGTCAGCTGTGTCACAAAAATACTGATTTAAAGCTCTATTTTTCCTTCTTTCGCATGCTTCGAACAATGTCTGGTTAAGAACTGTCTACAGGTGCCTTTCTATGTTTAAATTTCTCTAAGGAAAATCAGTGCACCTTAAAGAGCAGATAGGCTCAATTAAAAAAAAAAAAAAAAAAAAAAAAAAAAAAAAAGAGAGAGAAAAAGAAAAGGAAAAAGAAAGAAACCTTCAGGCCACCTTTCTTTCCCAAATTACTGTAATAATGAAGAGGAAATGCTGAAGTTTGTATTTTACTTTCTTTAGGGTTCATAATTTAAGCAAGCTGTATTTGCCTTCTTTCTTATCACAAAAGGACTTGTTACTCCATCTCTTACATCTGGAGGAGGGCAGAAAGGGCATTAAGAGGAGAGGGCTAATAAGAGTTGACAGAAATAAGGAGTGGTACCGATAGCTGTTCTTGCATATCCATCACTATCCCATCCAGCCTTGCTATCCATGTCCATTTCTTAAGCAGTGTTTGTTATTGGAGATGTCTTCTCCCACAAATGTCTACCACTGGCAAATACTAGAAAAGGTGGGATTTTGGAAATGAATGTAAGCAAGAAGAAGAAACTTAGTAGGTCTAATTTAAGGCTTACTTTTTGGTCCAAGGATGTTCTGACGTCCCTGACATGCCATCTGATAGGATGTTCCCTGTCAAAATCCACTGACTCTCACGCTGCATGGAACAACTTCCTCAAGATCTGGAGTAAAATCTTGAAGAAATTCCTGCATATATTCCCTAGACAAATAATTTCACTTAAAACCTAAAAATAATGCCAGGAAAACATTTTACTTATTCTTTATATATTTTTTATGATATCTGGGAACAAGCAAAGGGGTCTGTATCAGGTATGTTACTAGCTGTCTGCCTTTCTGTGAAAAGTATACTGGTGGCTCATAACCATGGTTTGAGAATATATGTGGAGATAAATGAAATTGGTACTGGTTGTTGCTGGACAAGGCCAAGCAAGGAGGTACTGCGGCTCTGGAGAGATGTGAAAGACTCTAGGAAACAGACATAGAGAATTTGAGAAATCATAAATAGCAGTGATATTAAAAATACCTATTAAGGTTTGTCTGTTGAACATATCTGCTAAATAGATGCACTGTCACTGAAAACTTTTTAACTACCTTAGTTACTACCTGACTTAAAATTCAGATTGTATGACAAGAGACACTTTTCTACTGATCTGAATGCATGAACAAGTTGTCCTACCCCAAAAGTCTCTCCTGTATATATTCAAAGACCTTGGACTAGAACAGCTGATAGCCCAAACATTTCTATTTTCTTACTGAGATGGTTAATTCACTAGGTAACATTTGCCATGAACAAGAATCCTTTGTGCATTCACCGACTTCACTCAGATTAACCCWACCTAGCGCTTGCCCCCTGAAGTCAATATAATATGACATCTCCTGAAAATATATAATAATTATAGAGTCTTTGATTTGACACTTTTGAGGAAAAAAATGTAAATAAAAATAGTTTCTCTTACTACCATAGGTGCCTTTGAAACATAAATTAGAATTTCTTGTCCTAATTTGCCGTTGACAAGTCTTAGAGGCAAAGTTAAGACAAAATTCTTGAGCCAGCAAACTTGCTTCTACAAGTACAAAGGAATTTAAAGAGTGGCCTCGGGAAGAAATGGATGTAGCTGTCAGTCACATGAAAGAATTTAGAAACAGAATGCAATGCTTTGTCAAATGGTGGGATTCAAATGTAATGGCATGTCGTTGACCCTGGTGCTCAGCAACACATATTTCAAATCCCTGAAGATTAATAGGGAAGATGGTTACAGCTCTCACAACAGCTGCTGGAAAGTGTTCCTATCTCAGGTTTTAATTACATGTATTTATACAGTAAAAAAGTCCTAAATGCAATATAGCCTGTAGTATGCAACAATTTTGAACATTTATGAGATTCAGGCAATTAAGAGTCTAAACTTTCAAATGTTTCCAGATGGCACACTGATTAACAATTGTGTGAATTTAATATTTGTTTAAATGTGCTGCTCTGTAAAATATTTCTTAATAGTATATGAATGCATTGCTAYGAATCTAGGAGCAACTTTTCTTCAAGCACAACTTGCCTCATTGCCTGAAGAGGTGGAAATCTCATTAGCTGATTATATAGACCAAAAGCAGTAGCAGAGAAGTGGTGAGAGATGAAAAAGACGAAAAAGAAACCAAGCTATTTCTTAACTAATGAATGTTTCTCCTTTCTCTTCAGATGCAGGTCCCAGGGTATTCATGCAAGCCACTTACAACTTCAGTCTCATAGTTCTTGCAAATGAACTTACTCATAAAGATGATTCCTTGGGGCTAATGGAATTATGAATGTTGACATCAGTTGCATACAGTAAATTGAAGGTGGGGATCTATAGGCTTTTTCCTTCTAAAGAACCTAACTCTTAGAGCTTTCAGTGAGTTTAAACTGAATATATTCCTTAAATAATCTGTCCATACCTTCTCTTGTTATTTCTTAGCCTTCCACGCGTACCATTCTTATGCTGGTGAAGACTTGAATCAATATAATCTCCCAGTTACACCAAAATTTTGAAGTTTGCAGATGAAATTATTCTAGTATAGGGAGAAAAAAGGAGACAGCTATTGATGGTGATCACAAAGGTTATAGCTATGCATCTAGAGTTCTCAGAGGTTTCTGTAGGAGSTTATGGTCTAGTCTGGAGCTGATAGTGAGTGAGAAAAAGCAGGAAAAAAAAAGAAAATGGAATGAAAATATGAAAGACCTTGTAAATCCCTCCTAAGCCTATAAATGGAGGAAAAAAGAAAAGCAAAACAAAATAAAACAAAAAACTACTCCAGCCATCTACAATCATCAGAATTCTGTCTTCCKCCACATCCAGGAAAAGTTGATTTTTCTTTATCTTTGCATTACTTGCAATATGTCAAAGTGAGATTTATCTCACCTGCCATCTGAGGTCTACAATCTAATCATTTAAGCTTATGACTGAGTCACACTAAATTTCTTTCATGGTCAGTAGAGATAAAAATGCGGGTTTCTAAAGGGAATATTTTCTCCGTTCTTTTCAACCCTAGGAGGAGATGAACTGCACCCTGAAAGCACCTTTTGTTCTCCACTGTTTGTAATGAGAGTCTGATCTGACTACATTCATATACATATATGTATATATATATATAAAACCTTAGATAAATTTGTAGTCTAAAGTAGAGAAAGTGAATCCCAGGGATAAAGAATATAGTTTACTCTCAGTTCCAAAATAAATGTAATAAATTTCAAAAATCATTCTTTGTGCGTGTGTGTGTCAGGGCCATCATATACAGATTAAAAAAAAAAAAATAAATGTAAACTTTCAAATTCTAGCTCTCACATCTGACTTTGAACCTTAATAGAAACTATTCAGTGTAGGTTCTTTCTAAGATGCAAGTTAATCAGTTAGCTATACTTCTTCCCTTTCTTTCCCTCTGTGCCTTTTTTCCTTTTTTTCCCTTGGGTTATCTATGCAGGAGCTAGTAGCATTCATGTTGGTGCAGCATTTGAATTTCTGCATAATCTCCTGGTTTTGAAATTAAGCAAAGGGAGATTAGTCATCCCTAAACCTGTAGGGAAACAGAAGGAAACCTTAAAAATTAAAATAGCAAACTGAAGTTGTGCAGAATGATTTTARTAGATCCAGGAGAAACAATGGGAACCTACGCCCTAGGCCCTGGTACTTGAACACCTGTAAAGGAAATTTATGAAGTGGATTTTTGTGGTATGCTAAGCGTGATTTTTAAGGACTATGCTTCTAGCTTGGAAAAGAGAAACAGAAAGATCATCATTTGTTTCCACATGGAGTTAACACACAAAAGGATAAGGTAGCCAAAGTAGTCAAGTCAAGATAAAATGTGGGCAATGACTAAATGAAGARAGAGTATTAAAACTTTCTTTTGTTTAATACCAGGTTATGGGAGAAGGATGGAGTTGAGGATAACTAATTGATTTAAGGCCCAGTGTCTGGACATTGTGCTTGGTTTTGCAATATACCTGACACCTTAAATAAGTCACTTGGCTGTCTTCAGATGCTTTACCCGTTTGTGAAGCAAATGCATGATTGATGGAGACAAGAGATTTTCTTCTGCTATTTCTTTGACCACAGACTTGCACAAGGCTGCAACCAGTAAAAATACCTAACATACTTTTGATACCACTKTGGGCTCTATTTGGTAAGAGAAGTGAACTTTTCAAGATCATCTTATTCTCCTCTTGCCAGGGATTATATTGTTTCAGGTGAAAATTAAAAAAAAAAAAAAAAGTATACATACACACAGACATATATATTTATATATATATATGTATATACACGTCAGCTCTACTGGTCATCGAATCACTGAGTCATGGCAATGAGAAGGATATTTTACCAGTTCTATTTTTCTTCCACAGATGCTTTACTTATTCCATTTTTATGGCTTAAATGTCACTAGATGCTGATTTTGTCTCCCTAAATAGTTATAAAAGAAATGAGATTTTTTTTCCCCAGCATTTTTCTCATGAAGACAAAATTTTGAGGACAGTGTTAATTAGGTGAAGATAAGGAGAAAGGGGAGTATGAAGAGGATGCTGCCCTCACCTCTCAAAAGCAGATGCAGTTGCTCCAARTTACTGATAGAGGTAGACCTGTCCCAGATGTGACCTCCCACAGACTGTCACAGCTTTATGGAGTCCTATTAAAAACTCTTGATCCAGAAAAAATATGATGGATAATTCTATTGAAAGAAAGAATGATATTAAATATATATTCTTATATGACTTCTCACTAAAACTAATCTCATGAAGAAAGRAACAATAACAAAAAAAAAAATACTCCTACAATACAATTTTGATTCTTGTAGTTATTTTCAGGAAGAAACAAACATTTTTTTTCTAAGGTATCAGTTTGATTAGCATGGGCTATAATATTTGAATTCTGATGAATTAAATCCTATTTTCCTAGTGCATTTTCACTACTCTCTTTTTCAGATCTTTCATGTGATATATTAGTCTGTTTGGATTTGATAGTCAATAAAAACAGACCAGTCAGTCTGTTAGTTCTATAACCTTCTTGCATTTAAGAAATAATATAAATAGCATCAAGACAGAGAGAGAAATCAACGTGTCAATTATTTATATAGAAAACAGTCTACCTAGTAAAATGAAATTGCTTAGTTCCTAAAGGGCAGAGATGAACTTTTTTTGGCTACTTATGCAGAAATGTTATAAATATTTAAATATAAATAATAAAATCTTTACATGCATAAATAAACATGAGACTGATATTATACACATCACAGCAGCAAAATATGACAACTGCTGCATCTTCAAAAAAATAGTTATTTTCTGTGACTGAATTCAGTATAAAGTCCAAGCTAATAAGGTACCTCCTATGTGCTCTCATTCTACACTGCTTTAATTCCTAATTCCATTTACTTGGTCTATTTCCAGAAAAGGTCTGAATATCTTTCTAGAATACACATTGAAGATGAAACATAACACAGGTTATGATTTCATTAAGCACTGGACTCTAGGCTTAGCATGGGGGGCAAATGAGTGAATTTAACAGCTGGTGACGTAGGGGAAAACAGCTTTTTTTGCATTATTTCTGTCCATACAACTGAAAGGATAAGAGATTGATCAGCCAGTAGATTAGGTCAGTAGTAAAGATCATCAGAGATGGACCTGAAGTGGAGAATGAAGTAGAGACATKTTTGCAAAAGTGACTTTTAGCTTGTCTTCCTCTGGCTCTCTATGTCTTGTCTTGATGACCTGAAGTTCTCACTGCCTTGCTGGACCACACGACCAGACTGAACCAGCGTCTTACAGACCACAGCTCTCTTCATAGTCACCTACTGTATGAGACACACTTCAGCAGAAGGAGCCATTCCATGCTGTTAGCGCTATTTTACTAGGAGAGTTGTTTTTGAACCTTTAATTGCATACATGTTATCAAATAAAGCAGGTCTTGAATAGGTCAGAGCTCAGTTTAGTGCTGCAGCTAAGGGAAATAGCTGGCTTGAAGATACAATGCTTAAATTCTCTCACTTCTCAGACAGGATGGCAATGTTCAAACCACCTGTGGGGATCAGCCCTGTCATTCCTTGGGCCAAGTCCARTCATCATCCAAGAGTGCAAAAGTCAGAGCAACCCAAAACCATATGGAAACCAAACTAACAATTAAATAATTTGGATAATTGAACAATAGAGTTGGAAAAGATGCCTTGGGTTTGATTTTTGTGAAACACAGCCTTTGTTTCAAGTGCAGAATTATGAGGACTTGAAGTAGAAATGCATTTTTACCAAAACACTAGAGTCTAGCGTTAAGACTACAGAAAATTCTGTGAAGAGTCCCTCTTCCCACAGATGCATTCATTTAAGTCATTTCCCCTTGCTAACTCATTTAAGAATTCATTTTTTGGTATATAACTGTTCTAGGCTCATAATCCATATTGCCATCTCTGTAATTTCACCAAGAGCAAACATGACTGTACACATGCAGAATAGAAGAATACCCCAAGAAAACTAAATAAGGAAGTTCAGCATTAGCATTTAACATTAAAAGTAACAGCTGAAAGAAAGAAAAAAAAAAAGGCCTTGCTTTGGTGTTGTTTTAATAGCAGTCCCAAGTTCAAACATGRGACCACCCGCCCAAGAGAGAGATGGAAAATGTTCAGGACTATTGAGCACTCCACAGATTTTCACAGTGGCTCGGCAAAGAACTATTTAGCACAGGTGTTTAATTACGACACGTCAGGGAAGCTCATGGCATTCTGCACTCCTTAGACTCCCGCTTCCACCTGTGCGGTGGACTTATGTCAGCAAACAGGGCTGAAAAAGCAGGTACGGTGCAATGCTCCCAGGCTCCAAAACTGCCCTGGAGCTTTTCTGTCTTAGTTGGAGCAACTAAGCTCATTGCAAAGAATCCACAGGTATAGACCACATGCACACAGGCATAACACTCGATTAGGAAATGCTCTGAAGTTACATTTTTTTGTTGTTTTTGTTTTTTTTTTTTTTCTTCTTTTTTTGGAATTGTGGGGTGGCTCACAAGCAGTTTGGGTTACAACACTATGCTGGGACTTTTTGTCCAGAAGCCTTAGGGATGAAAGAAGTATCTTAAAAATTCAAGAGAATGCTGTCTGGAAAGATTTCAATGCAAACATTTTTTTTTTTCCTTCAGAAAATGCGGAGAACTATATGTGTGGTGGAAACATTCTGATTTCAATTCATTTTAAGCTGCCAAAAACACACAAGACAAGAATGGAATGTCCTGATAAACTTAAAATACACTATTTCAGCCTTTTCTGAGATGAGGTAGTCTAATTTTCCATTTTTAGAAATTTTTAATTAAAAAAAATATTTGTTATAAACTTAGCTATAGTCCTTCAGTGTTACCAAAATAAAATATTTTCTCTGAGTCTATCCCTCTTCCATAGTCTTGTTTTGTGAAAAAGTAAATCTTTTATTTTAATTACATTAAAATAAAATTAAAAACCTATTTCCTCCCTGGATCTGACAATGGGTGTAGGATTTCTAAAAGGAGAAACAAGTGTATCTTATTAGCATGGGAACGCAGACAATTTAGGTTCCAATTTCAATTTAAATATAGAAACTATTATCTTCAGAATCACGAAGAAGTGGATATTCAGATTGGATTGTTTCCAAGGTTCCTTACATAGTTATGAAAATCTGTGTCAAAAGATAGAAGCTATTGAGTTGATTTTTCTAACAAAAAAGGAATAATAATAATAAAAGACTGGATAGCTATGCCTTTGAAGAATATGTAGACAGCATCATACACAGAGCCCAGAAACAGTTCTTCAGTTTTGATCTCCTAAGTGAGATACAACTCTTCTATCCTAAAAACAATCCACAAGATAAGTCTAAATCAGCCACCTGGGCTCTTTCAACGGGTAACATAGAAAGACTGCAATCTTCCAAAGGTAATCTTCCACCCCTGCTGGATACTTATCCTGGAATGATGTGAATGAATTATGAAGGACTATACAGGGTGGCTAAGATGATTTGTATAGACAAGGTGTTTAATTCTAGCCARATAGAGTTGAGTTAAATGTAGCCCAGTGCAGTCCCAGGGAGGGTTTCATCTCCCCTCACTTTAGGTTGTAACAATGATAGCAATGTTAACATGTTTAACATCACTTTGGTTTCAGCCACAGTGAGTGGCACTCTCAGCGCAGGATTCRTTAGGATGGTACAAATTTCATCTAAATATTTCCATTTCTATTTATTCATCATAAATTAAATTTGAACAACCAGTGCCAATGCTTACTCTGAAGATTTCTAAAGTTAGAGAGAAGGCAATCTCACCAATATCATCTTATATCCTGACTATGAAATAACAGTGAATAGTATTTTTCTTTCCTAACTCATGAGTTCTGATGACTGAATCTGTTATGTGACCAAAGTGCTTGGATATTAAGTTGCCAAGCATCACAGTAAAATATATAAATAAATGAAGATATAAAATATCTTCCCATCACTCAGCCTGTTCTGAGGTTATGAAACAGTGCCTTTTGCAATTCTTTCTGGTTTGTACTTACAGGAATGCAAATCTCCAGGCTGGATCTTGAGATGGCAGTTTAACCCAATACCTAAGCAGTGCTCTTGCATTTTCTTGAGTATGAGAGGTGAATATCGTTGGCCTGGTGTAAATTCCAGAATTGTGAACTATTTCTCATTAAACCTAGCTGTTTTTACATAGACASCATATACTGTGGCACATAACTTCTAAGTAGTTATCTTCCCGGACTAACWTATTTAATTCACAAATTTTGTTTTGTAGATAGACTATCTAATATCTGTTTGATCATCTATTTTACAGGGCTATTTGGACAAGTTGAGAAAAATTAAGAATTATATGTCAACTTTGCTTTCTGGCTGGATTTAGACAAAAAGACTTACACGGAATAACAGGGAATCTTGGAGATCTATCGAATCTGTAGAAAGCATAMTACTTTTTAAGAGTTAAAGAGCTAAATTAATCTTGAAGACAGTGGGAAATTTGTTCTTGAGAACTTTGAATTTTGCGGTATAAATCTAAATCTGCACTTTATCAATATGCTTATATTTGATAACACAATACTGCTTCAACACATTGGATATGCAGAACCTTTATATAATTGAGAATTATTCCAAGGAGCTTCTCTCCTTGGAGTTGTTTCATCAAAATCTCAAAACATTGCAGTTTGACATTCTGTTTAAGGGAGGCTTCCCAACTTCAAATTTGGTATCTTGAAGTTAAATTAAGATGCAGTACCAAGTAACAGTGATAGAAATATAGTTATTGAACATAAAATATTTTAATTACATTGTTCCTTTCCTAACAACATCCAGAACTAATCAATGCAATACAGTTCCTACAAAAATTACTAGCATTTCTTATTAACTTTGATACATTGGGGTGAGATAGAGGGATTTCTAAATTAGAGGAAACACAYGTTCCTCAGTTCAGATATCTTATCTTCTAGTAGATCTAAAGACAGTCCAGGCTCCAATCTTCTGACGAAGATTTTCTTTACAATTCATCTTTAAGCTCTTTWATCTTATTTTGTTTCACTGTAACTTTTATAAGCTGTACCTACACTGCAACTGTATTTTCTTGCCTGTTGTAAGATAATGTCTACAATAACATTGTAAATGAGGATGGGATTCATCTTTCTTGTTACTCGATGGAGAGAGACAGTTTTAAAGGGTAACTCATCCCAGGCTGTGATGAGATGGTGGTCACCTTTGTGCTTTGGAAATGACTCTCTACAGAGGGAAGTTTGACAACTGACTTAGACCAGATGTTAATTTACAGAAAGCTAAAAATAAGCCTAATGAATCCCGTTATCTTCATCTGCTACACAYAGCGAAAGACAAATCAGGTCAAATTTTGCTTGTTATTATTGCTTAGGAACAAAACAAAGCAAAGCACAATAAGCACCCTATGATGTGCTTATTGTGAGGAAGGAATGCACTTGAATCTTTATAGTGTTCTAGATTTCAGGACCAGTAACACAACCATGTAATTGTTTAGTCAACAGMTTATAAGGACATGTTTAATATTAAATCATTTAAGAAAAGAAAGCACTATTTTTTTAAATGGAGAATGCTACAGTCAAATATCTCTCCAGCTAATGTAACTACCTTACTCTATCATGTTCAAATCTCGGTAATAATTATCCTGAAATAACTGCAATTGTTTTTAATACAGGAACATATTTACTTTGACAATTTTAATTTCCGTGTTCAGAAAGAGTAAACAGTTAAAACTATGACAAACCTAAGTGAAGAAATGAAGAAATTCTGTTTTACAATTTTATTTCTTTGGAGCCTGAATTCAGAGAGCACTGCTAGAAAGAGATTACAAGACACTGGTTTTGGCTTATACTGGTTTTGCACAGAGATTTAGARGAACTGTGACCTAATAGCTAGAATAAATCACATGGAGATGTTTCATTTACCTCATTTGTCCAAGAAGTGCTAGATCTGTTATTGAGAGATACCCTGTAGGAGAGCAGCTGGATGTGGACATGGTTTGTGTCCAGACTTGTTAGGAGAGAAAGCTGAGGATTCCAGCATGTTCCAACATGAAAAAATAGGAAGATGATGGAGATAAGGAACATAACATAGCATTATTAARAAATAAGAGCAATGTATCAGTAATATATCATTGTTTAGATCTTTTAATTCCTTCCCAAATCTACAGCATGATACAGTTAGACTTAGAGCAGTTTTGCTTAAYGAAGACATGAATTAAGAGCTGGAAAATAACATATTGTGCTGTATGTAAAACGAGGAAAATCATGCATAATGCTTCCCCTCATTTGTACGTATTACATTTGCGATTGTCAAAAACAGGATTAACTATCCCTCTTGGGTTGTGCATTCCAAAATGCTTAATCTATTCTCCCCTTGATACGACAGAGTAACTCTCATTCATACACAGGCATGCTGAAAAGAGAATCTACTCATTTCACATCTCACRTTAATTGCCTACTACTTTTCATTAGCACCTAAAATCACTGCACTTCTCATTAAGCAGAAAAATAATTCATCCGTATAAAACATTGCATAATGAAAGCCAAATTGAGGAAAAAGAAAAAAAAAATCCTAAATTTCAGAACACATATATGCAAAAGCTAAATATAGATTATTACCCTTTAAATTCCTTGAGGGTCTGAAATTCCTTTCATTAATGTCTGTAAATTCATGAAGACTGAAAGGAGGGAATGAGGAACCTGAAAAGGGCAAGATCAGCCATTCTTAGTGGATGATGCCTCTAACAAAAAATCCGCCCATCTAATATTAGGTACCTGAGTACAATTAGAAACCTCACATTCTAGGCCCCTTATGTTGCTAATGGAAAGGTAGGAAGAGCTTCATTCTGAAACTAGGTTTGATAGCCTCAAGAAATGATATTCCTTCTGTATAAAGAATTTCAAACAACTGATAATGTGGACACCTGACAAGGTATCCACATTTTGGTGAGATGAACTATGTGGCCTTAGAGGTGATTTTCAAGTAACAAAAATAACCCCACCCATACAAGAGGAAGAATTTCAAGAAACAGAAAAACATATGACCAATCAGTATTTTAAAAGCTATTTCTTCTCCTGAAGTTACATTAACAAGAGAGAGGCGGTAATCAAAGATGTACAAGTTTCTAGTCCTAACATCCTTAGCAGTTGTTATACGCTCAGGGTAACCACTAGCTCAAGGTATCTGTGAGATATTTTTTTCCATGTAGAGACAAATTTTATCCTTCTTTCATATACGTACACAAGTTTTATTCCCTGAGATTTGAAGCAGTGCTTTCCCAGTATTAACCCTCTGAATATGATCCTACATGATGGCTTAACCTTTGCATCACTGGGTTTCAAGGATCCTTCTGAAATGTCCAAAGATTTACCTTCTCATTCCTGAAAGATTTTGGTTTCTCTGCACATCCTGTATGTTCCAAGCTGATATTACCTGAAAGGAATTTTCCTGAAACCTGTTATGGTCTTTACTTAACTAAGACACCCCACTCTATTTTATTCCTCCTACCAAGTGTCTAGGCAGACAGAAGAGGAACCCTATAGAGAGATAATGTCATCACACCCTCACATTTTGACCACTCAASCTGTTTAACAGGGCTCAGATTCTCCCACCCAATTTTAGGCACTTAGCTGAGAGGCTTAATTTACAGCTATCATCATTTTATCTTCCTTCTGTAGACAGTACAAAAAGATTGATTCCCCCAGGGGTGATTTTGGCCAGACTACTTTATGAACATTTTTCCCTCCCTGACTGTAGAGGACATGCATTGGGGTCCTAATCTCAATTACTCAGAGAATTAAARTCAGGTGAAATGAATAACAAATGAATTAACAAACAAGAATGGGTCCTCACTGTGCTGAAGATAAATTAATGGTACTTGGAGCTCTAGACACATTTCATCAGAACTTTATAAATTTGAGAGAATCCAGATAAGCTAATCTGTTTTATCCTGACTGCAGTTTTTCATGCTTGTTCTTCATGCTTTCTTTACTAGCAGAGGGAATATAACAGCAATGACTTGGGAAAGTACTAGCTAAACATGAGATTCTGGGTTTCACTCTATGTAGCTGTAATATTCAATATGATTAAGCCACTAATAGGAAAAAAAAAACACATAAATAGCAATAGGTGCAGGTGTCTTGTGGTCCTCTGATCCAGTTACCCTTGAGAACACATAAAGCTAGAATGAAGTCATGTGAGAAATAGTATAATACAAGAAATGTGCTTGCTATTATTCTCTAAGAAGAGATTCCCAGCAGAAAATATGTTTGAATATTTGAATTCTGAGTCTTCTTCATCTTTCTACTTTAATTTTTTAAAAATAYAATCTTGTTTTCTACATAAAAAAATGCATCCAGACAAAGTGCTTTAGTAGAATAAATATRCAAAAAAAACTACAAGTGTTTCAAGTGAATCGAGGATATCTGTGATATGTCAGCACTGTGGCTTTCTGCAATGCAACACACCAATATTAGCCATGTTGCCGTGCGAAATGCAATATTCACACTTTTGATTTTTCTGATGATAATTCAAATTATCTCATTTTAACAGAGTCTCAATCTGTTAAAAATCTATGGAGAACTGAGAATCAGATATTAGTTGTCCTGGTACAAAATAATTTGATTTCATTTATGATATGGTAGATCAGAGTCTGGTTTAATCTTAGAATCATTTTGGATTCTATGTTGTGTCATTGTTCAGCACAGCTCAGACTATCTAAGGACAGATATATTTTATTAAACCTCAGAATGTGGAAAATTTTAAATTTATGTATATGTTTACAAAAACATATATTTATATTAGAATGGGTATGGGGTATGTTTTATTTATATTCAAAGCACGTTATGACTACCCAGTTTATTAAGCAAATAGAATAGTGCCTATGGTAGTGCAAATATTTATAGCTGTGTTTTTCCACTCTGCAAACTAATTTGCATATCTATATATCAGCAGCAAGTTAACAGGACCAGAGACCTAGAAGCTCAGAGTGGACAAAAGACACCTTAAGAAACTACAAACCAACAACCAGAAAAAGCCTTTTAGCTGTAAGTCAGCAGACTTTTATGTCAAGCTTGGCTGACTAATTATTGCTTATAATTTGCATTAGGATTAATTAACTAATTAGAGAGGAATGTCTGAAGGCAAAGTTATGGCTCTGCTTGTCAAGCTGAGGACTTTAATTATTCTGATATTTTTAATTATAATCAGCTGCTGAATGAGTATTACATTGTCAGCTACTATAGYTGAGGCTGCAGTGGGTAGGAGAACTGCAGGAATTGTGGGTGTTGTATTAGCACTTCACCTAGAACCAGGGAAAGGTAATGCCAGCCACGCAAATACAATAGGAAAGCCTTCTGGCTTCAATACTCATTAAAAGCATGTACACAGCACTATACACACTGTGGCAGTTCAGTGTTCAGGTATCATTTTAACAGTAAGGCAGAAACTTTTCCTCAGGAACTCTTCTGAACCTTTATTTATTTGTTTTCTTATTTTAACCCCTTTCTGGTGAGAATAGATCYACAGACATTTGCATATCAATTAATAGAGGATTTTCTATGCTGCAAGGATGAGAGGTCCTATTCCTTGCTGAACAGGATCATTTTTTGACACACAACATATCTGATTTGTTTTCCAAGACTTCTGTGATATAATGTCTTAAGGGCTTGATCTCATGGCCCTGTCAGTAGTAAGATTGTTCAGCGATTTATTGAGGCCACTCCTTTCTTAAGTCTTTCTATGATAACCATCACCATAGCATACGGATGCTTCGTTATCCTCAATAGATATAATCATACAACCCCAGGTCAATACTCACATTTAAAAAATTGGAGCAGAGGAATAGATTAACTAAAGGATGGACTGTCATTACAAGGGCTTCAATATAAATCCTCTGTTTGTTGCTTCATTGAATCTTAAGCCTCTAAATATCAAAGAGTAGAATCCAGTCACCTAGTTTAGGTTCAGACTTTGACACTGATGTTTTAGACATTTGACCTAGGGTGATTTGATGGACCCAAAACAGGTGCCTGTGTTCTGCCTAGTGGTGATGCTTGCTTCTGAGTGGGTGCATTTGCAAGGCAACCCAATCTGAACCACTTCTGCTGAGATCATATGGAACTAGTATGAAGTGTTAGGTGTTTTGGGTTGCAGTGCATCTATTGCCCTTCAAAGGATGAGGATACCATTACCTTCCATTTATTTAATGGTAAACTGGGAGAGCTGAGTTCTYTGTGCTAAGTACCTGGAGGTTCATTAAACCTACCTCATTCAGACTGTAAGCACTCTAACTGCCAGCACCTTCTTTCTGAGCCACTAAGGAGACGGGMGTGCAAAATTCACTGGAATGTAAGGGAAAAGGATTCGGAGGAAGCTGTCTGAACTGGTAAATAGAATACTCAGCTGAAAGTGGGGAACAATACAGCCTAAACTCCCCCAAATTTATTTTACATTAGACCTTAAGAGATTAAGAAGCCAGCTCAGTCCTGAAGAGTCCTACGTTTCTGCAGGTTGAGTGTGTAAGCAGTAAGTTGTGTCACTTCCACATCAAAGTCTACTGGATAGATCATGTCCCACCTACATCCAGCCTTTCATACATCTTCCAATAACACCTCAGTAAGATTCAGACTCTCTTCTGAATAAACCTAGATTACAACGTCTTCCTCCAAAACTGGTATTTCCAGTTACAAATTGGTAACTGAAGTAACCATAAAATTTCAGTGGAGTAGGAAGGCATTTAGGTATGTTCAACGTTAGGCAGCTCTGAGAAATAAGGAAAGTGGATCACTGTCTAGGGCTTAAGGGCTTTTGGACTAATGCCTGATATAGGCAGAACTGAAGATGACTTTATTCCACATCAAATTTCTCTTTGCCAAGCCTTCTCAATGCCTGTAGTTTAACATGCAGAGAAATACATTCTCCCCCTTATGAAGTCAATTAGGCCCACATAATCTCTGACTACACTGTGGGGAGTTCTATATCCATACCCTGTGATCACAGGGAGAAGCTACTGTATCCCAGACCAAGGCACTTCAGTTAGATGATGAAAGTTGGTGCATATATAAACCTGATTAGGATTCACAAAATATGCAGTTTTATGATCTGTCTTGTCTTCAGCAGCTATAGGATTCATCTGACTTAAATCTAACAAGGTATACTGCCTGCTTCTTACAGGCAATGTATAAGTTCCATTCTCAGGTCATTAAAGTGTGATTTGTCTTATGCTATAATGGGTAGCTGAGACAACCCACAGAAATCTCACTCAAACTCTATACAGAGAGACTCAATGCCCAACTCAAATGTATATACTCACACTCAGTCATTTCTTTCCTAAAACCCACCACCCCTCACATAGAAGACAACCAGGGGAACCTTTTCCTCACTTCTTTTATCAACTAAGTACTGATGTGATTGCCTGAGGAAGCCCTAACTGAATTATTGTTATCTGGGCAATAATCCCTGGAAAGTACATCAGTCCATTAGAATGCAACTATTCTGTGGCAGGTCAAAGACAAAGTTTTCTCTTAGCTCCATTTGATTTTTGAAAAATAATTATTTTTTCATGAGAACAAGAACTCTTTCCCCATTTCAGAGGAATGATCTAATCACATGAATAGAAAGAAAACAATTCTTTTTAAGTTCAATGACTGTGTAATTGCTTTCTGCAAAGTGGAACAAGTTAAGAAATACTTATAAATTGTTATCTAAGACCTCCCACTGAAACCAATGAATAGACTATTTGATAAAGCATTTGTGCTTTAAAAAGTAGATAGAGGTTCCACCTATCCACTTTCCTCTGAACTAAGGTACATGCTCCCACATGCATTCCATTCCATTTTGACTTCTCAAAGCATGAGTTATCACATCACAGACTCATTTAGCTCAATATTGCTCTTTGTTCCTCTCAGTGAAATTTCTACTGACATCAACAGAGTTTCTCTTCTCATAGTCAAGACATTGAGATTGTTCATTTTTCTGCTACTCTGTGTGTTAAGTGTAGTCTTGTATGCTGCAATTAGGAAGTGAGTAGATAAGACGCAAACCATGAAAAACAGACTGCAATTTGACCTTGGATATGCCCATCATGTCATCCTGGGGAAATAAAATTCAAGCTTGTCTGCACTGTTTGGAAGTTTTGAGCTATCTCTACTGAAGCAAGAAAATCTCTTATGTAGGCYTTCCCTTGATCATAAACAAATAGATGAACTCAAAAAACCCTGCTCAAAACACAAAAACCTTTCCACACTTGTATAATGGGAGTGAATGGGAAGTGTTTTCATTTATTTACCAATTARAAAGATGAAATGAATATCATCTGGGGATTGGTGCTCTTGTGTGAACACTGATTTTCTACAAAGTGCAAAASAGTGTTTATATGTGTAAGACTAAAATTTGACCCTGAAACAGATAATATATTTGTATTTGAGATGTTCAAGGAAATCATAACATGGGAAAGACATTTACCTTTRAAAAAGTGGAATATCTTATGTTCTCAATGTATGCGCTTGTTTAAAAAGTTAATGTCTTAAGCTTTCTGCCTTCTAGTCATGTATATCTAATCTAATTAATGCTTTCCAACCAAACATGTCCCTAAGCAGGCCTAGAGTACACTGACTAGTCAAAAGACATTGCTTACCTCAGGCCTTTTCCATTCCTTAGCCTATTCTAAATTTTTGAATGTACCTTACAAAAAACTACTTAGTTTCGCAGGTTTGTCACTTTTTCAGCTTTATGTTCCTACAGGTGAACTCAAAATGTCCAGACTTGCTCTCTTTTCTTTCAGATCAGTCAACCTTTGTCGGTAAAGAGTAAAGAGTGAATCAGATATGCTAGCATTAAGGCAATCCAAAACAGTTGGTAGAGCCATTTATCACTAAATCATATACTAAGGAAGATTAAGATGCTATTTTACATTATTCCCCTGGCATGGTAATAGTTGAATGCATGTCCACCCTTTAGTTGATAGGTTCTTTAATCATCTTGCTCAGAAGTGCAGTGCTATGAGGCTCAGAGGCTAGATATATACCACAATTTCTTGAATCTTTGATTCATGTTAGCTCAGATCTTTGAAGAGTTGTATCCCCTGCTTACAGTGTTGAGGTACTCTCAAGGGAAGTGTGGTCTCAGGACAGTAGGTTCTGAAGAAGTTATGATGTCCAAGAACACATCAAGCCCATCATAGACTTCTTTACATGAATTCAGATTGTCACTGAATTCTCAAACACAGCGTCACGCTCCATGGTGACAGCCCTGATTTGGCTTACTGCTGGTCCAACTAGCTCTGTCAGAACACATTGACCCACGTCAGATGTATGTACATCATCTACCCAATTTTCAATGCATCCAAGCAATTCTATAATATAAGTGATAACAACATTAGTGGTATATTAGTAGTAATGTAATTAATTTTTTATTCCAGTAAAGGACATCCACTCGAATGGACAAATCCTTTAAAATATGTTTTCAGTGTAAAATGTAAATTGTGAATTTCCCAGGCAATGATGATGGAATCAGAAACAAATATTTGTGTTTGTTGCAACTTCATTCTCCTGGGACATCAGACAAACATAAAAAATCAAAATGACACAGGAACTAGTCCTTGAAAACATTTCTGTTTTGGATATAAACAAGATTATTGTGAAATGTGAAAGCAAAATCTTGGCATTCAAACCCCAGAAAGAAAGGTAAATAGATCAGAAAAAGTGAAATTCACCTAGTCTAACTTTAAACATTTTTATGTGATTCACACTTTTAGACATCTGTTTTATGATGACATGTCTTGCATACTAGTAGTTCCARCATGGACTGACCAGCTCAAATATAGGTACCTGCACTGTAAACATATGTAGACATTCAGGGTAAGTACTGCTATGCCACAAATCCCACGTAACATAATTTTAAGAACAAACTTTTAGATATCTGAGGTTAGGTGAGGTAAATGTCTCATATGTCCTGTAAATGAATGCACTAAAGATAAACTGACTATTGCTTTTCTCAGCAAGCTTATTTCAAAGGCATAAAACGTCAATAGTGCGAAAGTAAAGGCATCATAGTGCTGCAGCTACTAAGAAAGAAAAGGTTCTTTGGTAATTTGAAATTTGTTATATTGACATTTTCCATAGCTTTGGGAAACAAAAGAGAAATATTCAGTAACCAGGAAAAGGCTATTTTGTAGATTCATTTTTGCGTCTATTGAAGGACTTAGTGGCAAAGCCAAGCAAAGTAAGGCAAAAGGACTCCACTATTTCCATTTTCTGTAATCCATTTAGGAGTTACAAAGGAAATAAAAAATATATCCTTTCAATTTAAAGAATATAAACTAAGTGTTTTCAGTGCCTTCCAACATGATCCATCAAAAGAACAGGAGCAGAGAGAGGATGGAAAAGGACAGAAGTTATTGACTTAATTTAACTTTTATTGCTTTTAGGGAGCTTCTTGGCCTACATGCATATATGTATGTATTAGCTGATCAAAGGATGACCAAATGGAGCTGATGTTTGTCTCAAAGTCAAAGAGAATTCTACTTATCTGCTTTGGGATAACCAGAGCCTTGTTGCAATAAACTTTACTTCATTCATATATTTTAAGTGAAGATAAGTGAGTTTTGGAAATTGTGTATTGTGAGTCACAGTTTTCAAAACTAATTGAAGCTCAGGACACAAATTTTGATGCCGTAAGACAACTTGATTCATAAAGAGGTGATGATCTATCTTATTTTTTTTCTCAAAAAAAATGGTAAAACATATCAAGATTATTCTTGTTTAACATGCTAGGAGTGGGAAGTCAAGAATCCTCTGCCAAGAACTTAGAAGAAAATAATAGGCACAACTTGAAATTTGTGTAAATATATCAAACATCTGAAATTAGAAAAAGTCCAAATAAATAAACACTTTCACTTTCTTTAATGCTCCCCAGTCTCGGCTCTCATGTAACATTTGTGTAAGTTAGATCTTTAAACTTGTGTTTTAAGTWAATATCTTTTCTGATAATTGTGTTATGTCATCTGTTTGTGTTTGAGAATGTCAGATCAGTAGTGAAACCTTTATTGGCTTGTTAACTCTTTTCTCTCTATTTGATAAATTGAGGTCTAAAATCAGAAGTGAAACAGTTGTCCTGATGATCCTGGTGGTACCTGCAGATTACAGTCAGGGAACAGGTGCAGTTGCTTGTCATAATTTGATTGCATTTTATTTTAGTCTTCTTCTGTTTGCTTCTTTTGTTTTAAATACAACAAAAATAAGTATTTTTTTCAGTCCATAACCAGACAATCACCCAGAACTTTACATGACTGTCAGTGCTCAGTATAACTACTTCAGTGTTTAGTAGCTGAAAATCTCTCCCTCTTTATTCTCCTCTTTCATTGTTTGTTTCTCTAACCATCTGTCAGTTTCCTTTGTTTCTTTACTGAAACTGTTCACTTCTTTAATAGTAATCAGATGTGTGAAACACCTAGCTGAGGAAGTGGCTATAACAGAATTTCAAAAAACTGCAAAATGTATGTTAGCAAATTGAAAAACTATATTGCTCTATTTCAAAGTGAATAAGGCATCTTACATGGATAACAATCAACTATTTGACTTTGAATCCAACAATATGCATCTTTTCAATTACAATATTTCCTCATTTTTTAAAGAAAAATCTTTTTTAAAACAATTAAAATCTATTTCAAATGAAATACAAAGAAAAAATACTTTTTACTATTTATGAAAAGGAAAAAAAATCAGGAAGTAGAGAGTTTATATTTCTTAACTAAATTGCCATTTTTTTTCTTCACTCCTCAGTAGAAAAACCTCAGTAAAATCAAGAGACTTTTATCTTATTTTATTTTATTTTATTTAAATTTTAATCAGAAGGTACATGTACTTAGGCAGAGGAGGATGTAATATTGTCTGGGCTGAACGTCAATGAGTTGTGCACGATTCTACTGGTAAGAAAGCACTTTCTGATTACTGCAAGATTGGATGATGCTAAGAGAATAGGAGAAGAACAAATGCAGAAAAGGCACAAATTGTAAGGGGTGGATAAGAAAGGGATTGATAGGAAAGTCAAAGTTATTCCTTTCTTTCCAGAGCTAACCTGGAATCAATAGACCAATTTCTCCAAAATCTTTACCTTGGGTTCACTATTAACAGGAAGACACAAGCTTTGATTCACAAGGGTGGTTGTTTTTCGTTGCTGGTAGGATGGCATTAATTGCAATATTCTCCTGACATAGGTATGGTKCTGTTGAACAGAAAAAATAGCAAGGAAGCAAAGGCAAGCCAATGGGCAACCCTGCCCTTATAGTAATGTTTTTCCATCACCAAGTGCTTTGGCATTCTCACATCTCTAAAAATTAAAATTTACAAATTTAATCATTTCCCTTAGATAGTTAGATAAATCCTTGCCTGCAAGATCCATGTGCCAGGGGGTGTTGCTTAATGCCATATAAATACTTAGCCACAGGCCTGCCTATGTAATTATGCCTAAACTTTGCCCTGAAGGAAATCATCTCTGGCTCTGATGAACCACTGGAAAGAGCAAATTGCCTGTTTAGATTAAATATATTTTGTAGACCTTTTCCCTAACATTTGGAATTATCTTCTCCAGCAGGTAAAGTTTGGGTCTATTTTAGTTTTGTTCACAATGAAAAATATTCCCATAGATGCTCACTATACCATATGAACTTTTGGTAAAAGCAAGATTAGATTTCTAGCATTGGTGATTCTAAGTCTTTTTTGAAAAATTTTGAACCTCCTCACATATACCTCAGGCTTGATAATGAATTATCATTTGCTGTATGCCAGGAAGGACCTTGGGATATTTTTCACCCTCTTCTAATGCACTGCAAAAACATGAGGCAGACATTTGCTGCACAAAAGATTTTCTGGGCATAGGTATTGGTAGACCATCAATCCCTCTCATGTTCAAAGTTACTTTCAATGTATTTTGATTTTCTTTTAGGAAAGTGTGCAACTGCATTCCAACTAAACATGAGAGAATAAATTTTGACTTTTTATATGACTTTTTTTATATGACTTTTGCCCTTTATTCTTAGAGAAAGAATTCTCTCCTATGGGATGCCCATATAGGATAGAGATCAGTCATTAAAGACCTAAACTTATATATATATATTTTCTCCACACATTTGATACAAACCCTTAAAAATTCTCATCTCTTATATTCTCTGCTCAGATGAAAATTCCCCGCACTTTTGTCCATGTAAACACAGAATTAGTCTCCTGCAAGTTTAGGTGGTGGCAGTTCCTGAACACAGTCATATTTTGCAGATAACAGGATTAGCTTGGATGTGGGTAATAAGTTGGTGAATCTCCCCCTGGCCATTTCTCAACACTGTGAGAGCACTAATCCTTTATGCTTTGATGTCTTCTAGTTTTCCATCAGGTGCAGCTCGGCACTTTTGTCCTGGGGCAGTCAGCACTCTTATAAGATCTCATAGTGTCCTCATTAGCTGCGCCTATTTACCCAGCCAGCCTGTTGAACCCAATTTATAGTTTATGTGATTAATTCCCAAAGTACAGTAAACCCTAGCTTTAAGGCTCTCTATTATATGACTGCATCTCATATAAGGGCAAACACTAGCTACTGCTCTTTTGTTATATGGCTTCACTATATATAAAACTGTAATAATTTTGCTCTCAACTACATATTAAACATCATTATATATGCCTCCTTTCAGACATATAGCCTATAAAAGTGTTGCACATTGGATCATAAAGAAACATGCATGCCACAAGAATCATTTCTTAGCCCTTTTCTAATTTTTTTCTCAAAATCTATGTCTTTTACATTTTATATTACAATTATAGATATTGTTCAGTAAGTTGAACAACGCACATAATTTATAACTATTTATCCATGGAATTGCAGGTTACAAAGGCTCAGCAGTCACAGTAGCAGCCTATAACCACTGGCATATTTCTTTCTTTCTTTTTTTTTTTTTTTTTAAACATGCAGGTTTTGTAGATAAAAGTCTTACGTTGTGAATTTTTATGCAGTCTTTTAAGTCAACTGATGACATCTGTCAGCTCTGCTATATTTCCTCCTATTGGGTATGAATTATGGGAGTTGGACCTCTGGTAATATGTATGTAAAAGAATATTGTATCTTTTTTTTAATGAATGATCATATTCAGCCATCTGTCCTTGAGGGTTCATTGGGAGAAGCATCTTGCAGATCTTTCTTTAACATTTTCTGTCCTTCTAGTTTCAAAATAACACAGATCCTTCGAATTACACTAGATGATCCCTATCTTAGAAGGTAAAAATAAAATGAGAAAATTAAGGTGTATTGAACTAGATGCTGAAAATACTGGGCAGACAGCAGATTTTTTTTCCTGAGAGGGGATTATTTCATATAAGCACAAGTGACCAAAACTGGTTGTTTAAAAATAAAAGACCTAAATTTCCACATGACAAAAAGGCTATGTGAGAATCACATAAGACAGTTGGAAAAACAAAACAGAACAAAACAAATAAAATAACAGGAAAAAGAAAATCCTAGAAACYACAAATAGACAAATTGTGACTTTTGAAAAAAGGCAAACATATGTATTTGGCCACTGAAAACACGATTCTGATTTTAAATGAGGTTAGATCTCTATTATTTTCAGTATTATTTCCTGCCTGACAATCAGTGCGAATTCCAGCTAAAACCATTCAACAAAAATCTTAGGGAAAGGATGCTGCAAAACTGTGAGTTTTCCTTAAATTTTATAAGCCTTGAACTGGACCTGGAATGATAAGCCTCCTAGAAGAACAAAATCATTATTTAAATTTTATGCCTTTTTGTCTCTTAATGTCTCCAATTAGAATTGTGACACCTATTTACAAAGATCTGTACAGGAACAGTCAACATGTATATTCTCACACACTTTTGCATGTATACAGAATTTATATATATYGTAGTTGTTTCAGGGCACCTGAGCTTATTTTTTTGGAGATAATGAATAATCGCTATTYAGGAATTGTGAACACCAGCAGTTCTGAAGTTCAAAAGCTGGCCTATCATTGCTTTACACAGTAAGCATGTTTTGCTTCTTGCTCTAATGTTGGATTTCACATTGTCTGCTCTGAAGCATATACCATGTCTTTGAATATATTCAGCCAAATTAATAAGTCCAATAAGAGAAGCAGATAACCTTATCAGCATTTCCTTCTGTTGGAGCCTAGACTGAAAGAAATGAGCATTTGTATGAGGTTTATATAACTTTATTTCTTCAAGAATATTGCTGAGTATATATACGGAAATTTAAAAAGATATTGCATATATTATTTCAGCAAATTTTTGTTTTATATGGCAATGAACTCATTCCGGTTATGAGCAACCCTCTGACTCACAAAACCCCATAAACAAATGACCACAAGCAGCCTGCAGAAATTTAATGACCTATGAAGATGTTGCAGCATTTAAGTGATATGGCTGAAATATTCAAAAATAAATGAAAAAATTGATGTTGTAAATACTTGCTTACACACCGTAAGAAGGGATTTATTATTTTCCAGCAAGCGAATGTCCTCTCTATCCTGGTAACATAATGCTCTCCCATCAACCTCTGTCCCCCACGGAAAAGGTATCAAAAAATCTACAAAGGTGTGTGGTGTTGAAATAAAATATTTTGGAGTCCTGGCCCTGAAGGTGTTGTGAGTAGAAAATTAATCGGAAATGGTAACGAATATCTTGTGCATATCCATTTTGTTTAAGTATTCCTTAACCTGATCACCCTACACTGAGAGTTCGTCTTTGTTCTGGACTTTCCTCCSAGCTTCAGGGGCCTGGGACTCCTGAAGGCAAATCTTACCAGTAAAGTCCAAGGTGAAGAAGGTATTCAGTACCTCAGTCTTTTTATGCCCATGTCACCATGCCTCCTGCCCCATTTAGCAACAGGCCTAAATTTTTCTAGACTTTCTTTTGCAGGTAATATATATGCAAAACCCTTTCTTCCTGTCCTTTACATCCATCTCTTGGTTGGCTTTGGCTTTCCTAGCCCTGTCCCTGCATGTTTGGACAGTGTTTATATTCCTCCTGGATCTCTGAATATATAAATATGAATGATGATAACTAACATTTTTACCCTTCTACTTCATTTATTTTCATATTTTTTGATCATTCCAGGTCTATGTTTATGAAAGTTTGCTTTTATCACAGTTAGTGTAGTAGAATACTGACGTAATAATGATATCTGGGCAAAAAAAATAAAGGATATTCTATTTTACCCAGTTCCTTTTTTTTTCCATTAAATTAAATTGCAAGGGCATCAGCAAAAGTTAGAAAAAATTTATTTAAAAAAAAATTAAGTTTTTTTGTAACCTTTTTTTTTAAAAAACCAATATCAGTTAAGAAGACGGGAATATTCTGTTCTAGTAGACTAGGAAAGAAAAGTCATTAAAATTGGTAGTTTTCAGAAATATGTCAAATTTTGAGGCTAATACTGTCTATGTAAAAATACATATATGTATACACACATATGCATTTTTTTACATACATGTATTTACACATATTTGATCAGCTTTCGATGAGAGGTATGAGTGATGTAACCTAAAATACATCACTATATTTCATGTCTTCCAAACCTAATTTAAGGTTATGAGGAGCAGAAGTTCCTTCATGTCCCTAATAAGCTTTCTTTTTCAAAAAAAAWTTCAATCCCTTTGAAGAAGATTTACAGTACAATACAAAAGAACATTGCCGCAATTTATGCTTTTGCATATAGAAATATAGGTATTAAGCATAGGTGTGCTATCAATTATGGGTATAAATATAGATACACGCATATATATAGTCTTTGTTATTAAAAAGAATGATTTTTGCAAACTACTAAAATATTTTCCTCTAACCTAATTCCYGAAATGCTGTAAAATGTAATAGACAAGGTCTGTGCCTGTAGGGAGAATTTCTTTTCATCCCAACTTTCCCCGTCTTCCTAGGGCATGTCGTCTTCCACCTCAGAAACTTTCCTTGACTCTTCCAGTTCTCTCCTCCTCATTTGTGCTTAATTCACTTCTCATCTGCACTACATCCCTATGGCACTTATTCTGCCTCCACCTCAGAGGTTCACAAGTCAGAGTCTTTAAGTAACGGCTTTTCTAAGCCATTCCCATGCAACTGACATGTCCTGCTTGGGGGAGTATTTCTTCCTTGCATGTTTTATAACAACCCACAGTTTCAATGATTTTGCCATTTTACAGGCTTTTGCCAAGCGCTCTGTCTTTTCACGTCCTGTTACTCACACTGTCGGACTGGTTCAAAATAAAGGCTTTTTGGGGGCCATACCAGATTCTAATTACTGGTGCCAAGAAAGACTACTTGTTCTTCTCAGTGTGAATTTAATCTTATCTTTCATGACTGAATCAGAAATAAAGATGTACTTTTTGACATTCATGCTTACTGAATTGTCCTACTGATTTCAGTTAACAGTGCCATGAACTATCTTCCACATAATGGTACCAGAAAATACCCTTGCTTTCTTACAACRTATAGAAGGGGAAATAAACTGTGAAATATACTGTGCTTTAAGGACACATTCATTAATGGAGATAAAGAGCGCACCGCTAAAAGATTTGCTCATTTTCTGTAACTGCAGTTTATTCTGAAACACTGTGAGAAGATTGTCCTTTTATTGTGCTCATGTAATTGCTCATTATTTAAATACATCTGTCTTTGTAGTCCATATACTAGGAGTACCATGACAGTGCAATGRTTTTCCATCCTGCTCAGGAGAAGGCGGGAAAGCAAATATTCAGGTAATATTGTGATAAAGCTGTCTTTGCCCCTTAGAGACCATGACTTTCCGTCATCAAATATAAGAAATAAGTGGTGAAGTAATCATCAGCTGATGTTTATGCAGTACTTTGAAGATGAGAAATGTTTCTCCATGCTTCTTTTTTTTCTTCTTTATATCCCCATTTCTGGCAGTCCTGTCAATGGGACATTTTTAACCCAAAGCACTATTTTATCCTTTTACTTTACAAAGATAAATTAGACATTTTATTCCATTCTTTAAAAATAATAATTAAAAGAATAGAAAAGTCTGATTTGATTCCAATATGCAGTGAAAGCTTAAGCTGGCTAATAATTGCTAATATACTTTGTAAAGCTTCCTCTGACTCAGAGCCAACTGCAGAGGGCAAGTCAAAACAGCCTTGGATAAATAATTAAAGCATCTAAGGATATTAGGCTTATATTTTGATCCTAATCTTTAGCTGTTATAAATCTGTCCAACTCTATAGAATGAATAACYATGGTAGCAGCAGACTGGGTCTTATTTTCAAAATTTCCACATGTCCTAAATAAGTAGATTTTTTTTTCTTCAGTATTTCTAAATGCAGTAATGTATTTCCTGGTAACCAAGAATGGATGAAGTATTAGTTAAATTGAGGTATGCACTGATTATTGTACTCTGTTTTCTGTACCAACTGCAGAAGTGCTTTCAGGTAGAATAGATATAGTGTATTTTGCAAGTTAGATTCACCTCCTGTAACTTTAGCTGCCTTCTAGATTGACATATACATCTAAGCTAGTTACCCTGGGCTCCTTTTAGATTCAGCAGTGACAAAAAGATGCTTCTGAGAAACAATTCCCCTTTTCTCTAACAAACCTCTAAAATATTTCTAGTGATCTGAGGTGCAGAAGTATCTGCTATTGATTATAAGAGGAACAAATATGGCTTATTCACGTGTTTTGATCTACATTCTTTTCCCTAAATTTAAGTGGAATGAATCTGTAGCCACTAAACTAGCTTTTCAGTTAAATGCTCTTAGGTTTACGCAAGGCCTCTTGCACAGGAAGGATGCACAGTCTAGCAGAAGAGAGATAAGCCTAATGCAAAAGTCTTTCTCAGAATGGTAAGTTGCTCACCAAAAGCAATTATTTAACTGGCTTGTTTGAGTTTCACTCTTTTTGCTTTTCTTCTTCCCACAATATACTCTTTAGTTCAGACAGAACTTTCATATTTTTCCCAACATTTTTCAGGTACCCTGAATATAAGTGAGCATTTCTTGAAATCTGATACCACGTGGGAATCTGCAGGGACAGTGGTCAGATGAGCGTGACATGGACTGGACTGGGACCAGTGACATGACATCATTCCACTACTAAATTGCTGTTTACCTTATCTATAGGAAGTAGAGAAGCCTTCTAAGAGCCAGAAAATGGTCAAGATTCTACATTTTTTCTTTTATCAGGGCCCTAGAAAGCTGGATTTGCTGGATTCTTGCTACCAGGGAAGGAGACAGAATAGCTGAAATAAACATGGGTTATGGAAGTGACCTTCTTATGAGTCACCACCATTTCATCAGAAGCAGGACCAAAAATCTCAGATCTCTAGGGCTTTTCATCTCATCTTCCTCCTTCCTGTGATTACTGAAAAACCTTATTCTTTGCCCACACTCCTTCGAGGGTTTGAGTTATGCCTTGAGGGAAATGTAATGGAGCTGCTTTTGCCTTAGAGGCCCACATACTCCTGTTGTTCAAATTGTGAGATAGAAGAGGAATTCAGAACAAAAGTAAAATGAGATATGGTTATTATACTACTGGAAAGCTGAGATGTCTCAGATTGTGGGTTGCTAGCCCAGGGAGCTGTTCACTTTTGGCAATGAGCATTCTTCACTCAACACTTTATTTATTTATTAAGTAAGAGACAGGAGTTCATAAAGGAGTTTGAGAAGGAAGTCGATTTAATTTGGTCAGTAAAGCTGCAGCTTTAACCACAATACAGTGAATATTTTCTATACTAATTATGGAGATCACAATTGTAACATTAAGGAATTATGGCAAATCTACTATATCATACAAACAGGGTATTCATCCCATAARCCTCAGTTCTACCGTCTACACCTAAGTACACATAAATATAAACACAGGGTTTGCAACACTTCTGAATAGCATTGTTTCAGATGATTAGACTTAGTAAAGCAACTGAAAACATTATACTCATAACGTTGAAGAAAATCTCCCACACCAGTAGAGATCCTCACATAATTTTCAGAAGTTTCAATCTTTGCAAAGTATTTCATGTAGAAAGTATAAGTATAGGGGACCCTGTAATTTCAGAATTTAAATTCCTGAAATATTTATTTTGTGAAATCTCTCAAACACAACGTTCTTTTCCCCAGATCTCAGTGTCTGCAACTTTACTACATATGTATAGCATCATGTGAAAGGGGTCAGGAATCCGCTCTATACACAGACACCTAGATGTCTGTACCTAAATAGAGATGTTTGTATGAATACCAGCCATTTAAGTTTCCGTTAAAATTGACAGAGATCTCATCCACTCACAAGTCAAAAGAACCCAGAACATCATCCAGCTAACTCCTGAGTAATGGGTTTCAGTTGCCTGAACATAGGCATCTATTGCCATTCCAGATGTGTTTGCACAGACATAGCAGAAATTATATAGGACCCAGGGACACCTCATGATCTTGAACTGGCAGCTGGAGACCAGGTAGAGTAACACCAATAATTAAACATCTAAATCATAGTTCTGTTTCATTTGGAGGTAGAGAGGTTCCATTCTTACCATTGACACTATAACCATTTGGAGTAGCATACTCAGAATTGGTGTTATGTATAAAGATGAAAAACAAAGAAGTGGGACAAAGGAGTCTTGAGAAGACTGAAGAAGACATASTGATAGTCTTCAAACAGTTACAAGTCAGATATAAAGAAGAAAGAGAAAGCCATCTTCCATATTCAATGAGTATGAGCAAAATAATTATGATATTAAACYGCAATAGGGAGAAATTTCTAATAGCACGGACTATGAAAAACTGGAGTAGATTACCTAGAAAGTCTATATATCATCCATGTATGGAATTTTTGTTAAACAGATGGAGCACATGGACTAGATTTCTTCCTGCAGTCTTTTCCATCTTCCCTTCTAATGATTTTATGCCTGTATCATTCTATGTCAGGGAATTGGAAAATGGTCCCTGTGTGTAGAAACGGACCTGCCCCCGTTACATAGGCCTCCTGACACCGCCAAATGAATTTTAAATGAGGAGTTAGACAGTCTTCAGTCCTTTAATAGGGCTTTCATGCCAAAGGGCCCAACATGTTTCCCATAATGAGGATAGGATGGGAGGAGAGAATAGGGAAATTCGTCCATTCTTTATATTTCCACAGTATTTTGTAATTAATTTGATACTTTTACAGAAAATTAATTGGCTTTTGATAATGAAATGTAGAGAGCTAGCCAGACACTGGCAAATTAAAAAAAAAAAAAAAAAAGAATATGTATATACATATATATGTATCACTGCTTAATAGGCCCTAATGTCAGAGAAAGAATGCTGACTCCCTCAGAYGCTTAAGGAAAAAATACCCCGAGAGGAGAAACTATGAATGTACTGGGCAATTTAAGGGTTAATCTGCTTTCCTTCCGCTCCCCTACTCCCTCACAACTAAAGCTAAGGAGATTAATTAAAACTTAAAAGGATTCTGATTTAGTTATGAGTAAGAAATTGAAGAGGTGTAGCCTCATACCTATAATTCACCATTGCAGAGTGACATTCGGACAGGCCTGAGGTATAATTAACTTATGATATAGTAGGTTCCCAGCAATTCTTCATAAAGTCATGGTCTCTCTTTTAGTTTTTTGTCCTGCTTCCTCTCCTCTTTCCTCTCATCTCTCCCCAAGATGAAGGCGTTTAAAAGTGGTAAACATTAATTTGTAGGAAGATGACAGCTGTGGGTCAAACAGGAATCTGATGAATCGGCTCTATAAACTCAACAGGTATCTGCTCTACTTCATTTGTCATCCCCTGGTGAAACAGAAATCCATTCTATAATACTTCTGTTTAATATTTCATTTTCTTCAATATATTATCCGTGAAAAAGCAAGGAAAGATTTAAAAAAAAAAAAAAAAAAAAAGAGATTTAAAGTTTAAAGGATCCCCCCCCATACCCTGCCATACATGTTTAAGATTATACTGAATATTCATGGAGTAAGTTATTTATTTTCCACACATAACTTAAATTCCCACATTATTTACTGTAGGGAATCATTTATAAATTTCTGTCATCATAACTTTCAGCCATCAAGATCAGAAACCATAGGTACAATCTGTTCTCTGTGGACTACTAGCAGAAAATCTATGCTGTTAGTTGAATTTCCTTAAAAATAAGTGAATGAAAATTCTTATGTGCATAATGTGTGGATTAGCTCCTTGCATAGAGGTGATTTGTACTGTCAGGAAGCTAATCCTGCTGTTTAGTTTTTGATAGGAAGCTCCAGTGGGATATTTCAAACAGGATAGACCTGTAAAGACATCCAAAATACTAGATGGACAGATCAGTTCCTTAGTGAACTGGAACATACTGCACCGTCAGCTTTARAAGATACAAATTTCCCAGCCAGAGTTTGTTGAAAATAGTCACCTGGATACCTTTAAAAAATAGAGCTAGTGCCACTTCAAATCTAATAGCTTAATGGCTAAAATATTCACCAAAAGTTTTGTAAATGCTAATTTGTTTCTCCCTTTGTCTGATGGAYGCAGCTCACATCTTCCACCTTTCTGGAGTCTCTATTAAAAACATCTTGCAAGTATTTCTAAGGAGGAGAGGTAAGTGAGGCAGAGAAGTTTTGAAATTTTTCTTCATATAGAAAATAAATCAGGACGCAGTAAACCAAAGAAAGAGCAGCAAATGAGCATAACTCAAGGCTGGTGTTTAGGCACTAAGTGTTTAAGTGTTTAGGCACTTCAGATCTTGTTCCAAAGACTGTAATATATTTATATATATATATTTTAATTTTAATTATTAATTTATACTTTTTGATAATATGTATTCAAATATTTAAAGGTCACCTTAATCTTGATATCTCTTGACTTCTTTCTTAAAGAAAGAAGTAATTTGACTTCTACTCTTGACTTCTTTCTTCAAAACAAAGTGGAAGTCACTGCACTAGATACTGAACTCAGTCCAGTGCCTATGTTATAATCTGAGATTTGAGTTTTTCAAAGTACATATGTCAGACTGAATATCTCAAAAAACACAGAGGAGCACCTACTTTCTGAAAACTATCTGGTACTGCTGTAGAGCTTTCTATGTTTTAATAATTTTAACACAAAGCAAAGAAACTAAATCCCAAGTGCTTGTTGATGACCAGAATACCTGTGTAGATCAACACAGGATGCATAATTGGGTGAACCAGTACTCTCAGGTGTTTGAAGGCGGATTCAGAGATTTCAGCTCATGTCTTCATTTTGATATTCAATGAAAAAAAGCAAAAGTTTTCCAACAGGAAGATTTTTTTTAGGATGACCCGGGAGACATCAACAACAACAAGAATTTATAGACCTGGTTTCTAGAGAGATAACAATGCATTTTTCAATTCTGATAATCTGCCTTAACCTCCATATTCCCTAGCAATCTAGAAACAGATTTTCTTGAGATTGAAAAGCCCATTCACAAGAAAAAACATGATTTCCTACCCAATGTTCTTTATTCCTATATTTTGAAGGGTGTAGGCATAGGTAGTATTTTAAAGAAGCTGCATGCTTTGTCCTAACAATATGAGTAAACGTAATGTTTACTCATTCATCGAGGATCTGATCCCACTACCAGGATATTTCAAATGTTATACCCAGGATTATGTCAACATTGGTCATAGGATATCAATGAGGTATATACTTGGTATATTTATTACTGCATGTCTACAGATCAACTTTGAACACTGTTTCCTCCTTTAAATGGTTGGATCTTTCCGAATTCCTTTTCATCAACTACTGCTTCAAAATTAATTGCTTATAAAGCTGAATGTTGMTTTTTCCTCTTCAACAGATTTGGAAGCCTCCATTGTCACTGTTTTTCATTTTTTATCCTCAAACTTTTTTCCATATAAACAGCAAAATTATTTTCTTATTATTTCTAGATTTCTCACTTATACCCATGTAATGTACTTCATTGGCATATTTTTATTAGAAAAGTTTCAGTGCTTGCTATTTAAATCTCTAAAACACAACTGCAAAAAGAGAAAAAAGAAAAACCATCAAAAATTCCTGTGCATATGCTCAGCTTTAATGGTAACATTTCGGCAAATTGCAAGGGAACCATTATGACATTTAAATTTAACTCTATGCATCACATTTGGGAAAGTGTCTGTGTTTTTGTTCTACTGGAAAAATTGTGATCAATTTTTGAATCTTTTTTTTTAGTTTTGTTTAGTTGTTTCCAGAGTTCTGAGCTATGTCAGAGAATGGCCTGGGGGTTAAGATGATGCCTTTTGCTGATATTGTGAATGTTACTTGAATCTAACTGATTTATATACTTCTGAAAATTATTATTTGCCCACTGTGGCTTGTGTTTCTACCTCTATGCCAGAATCAAAGATGTTCATGCAAAGTTWGTTTTTTTACCTTTGTGCTGATGTAGTTGGAAAGCATTCTGAACTATTGGGTTTATTGTTATTTCACTCCAGGCACCTGTGCATGCCTTGGGGAAAATAACTGAAATCAGACTATGAAATCAAAAGTACTCTCATGGACTGCGAGTGCTTCTCCATGTAAGCCCATCACTAAACAGCAACAACATCAGCATGTAACCCCATAAATCTGAGCAGTTTTTGTACAGTTCAGCCCTATCTGATCAAAAAATACTTTTTTTTTTGTAGTTGTTGTTTTTGAYTTCAATCAGAAATTCCTCCTAAATCACTTTAGGAAGCTTTTAATTAAAGTACATAATGATGGATGCTTAATGTGATGGACAATTAACCTTCACTTAGAGTTTCTTAGAAGATAGTCCTGTAGAAGGACTAAGACTCTTGTCTTGTCCTGAGAGTAATCTTGTAGTAGGAAGCAGCTCTTCAGTCTCATGTCTGACATTTTGTACCTTGATGCCAGAGAGATGGAGTGATGTCACGTCTGCTTCTGCAACTTCTAGCACTGCAGTTCCTGCTCCTTTAGGCAGAAAAGGTCTTTCCCGACGATAAAAGGCATCTAATGTCTTCCTCATCATGCGACTCAGAAAAGKGCTGCCAGGCACACTGCAGAAAAGATAAACTTGCAGGGATTTGTTCAAGACCACATGAAAACATAGGACAAGTATGTAAATTAAAGAATATTTCCTATTACTGTAGGGTTAAGGATTTTTAGGCTAATTCTGCTTTGAAAAAGAAGATGTATTCAAGAAGACCAAAGACCATCTCCACCAGCTTTCTGTCTCCAGCGATGGCCAGTAATGACTGCTGGCTGGAAAAAAGCATAAAAAGAAAACATATATTGATGTTCCCACATTTTAGCTTTCCAGTTTCCTGCAATCTGTGGCTAAGCAATTTCCTGACCGGGGGGGTTATTCCTTTGTTCATCGTAATCTATGGTGCTTTTTTCCTCCCGTGCTTGTATCTCATTGATTTTTGAACCTGCGAACACTCTGAACATTCGCAATATTCTGTGACGATGAACTTCATAGTATAATCATGTGCTGCATGAAGCACTTTTATTTAAACATTTTGAACTCATCTCTAGATAAMATCTGACACCTCCTCGGTTTTCCTCTATGGGAAATAGCAAAGATTTGGGKTTTTTTTCACTTCACCTATGCTTGACATTATTATATAGAGCTCTGTCACATGTTTAAACAGACAGTCTTTCCCAGCTGAAGAGTCTCAGAGTCTTAGCTTTCTTTATCTCCCTAAATGTGAAACCCTTTCTGCCCTCTTAGAAATCTTTGTTGCCTTTCTGTATGTTTTACTAATTCTTCTATATTTGTAATGTATGTATGTATAAATTGCTATATAACCTATAAAGAAAMAGTGAGGATATCATTTTGCCTTTTAATTCAGGAATATATTCCATGTATTTTTGACTATAAATATGTGAAATGATGCAGAATGTTGGTTCTCCATATTCAGTAAATAATGAGCAATTGCCATTTATCATGAAAAAATATATTGTGAATTTCTATGAGTTCTGGATTTCAGATTTTTTTAAAAAAAGTATTTATTTAATATTTGCTTTGATTATTCCATCTGATGTTCTCCAATCTGGTAGAGAGAAAACAATATGTTCTGCTAATGACTATGTTTTTAATGTCTGATGAATTTTCTTCTGAGAGAGAAGGACACAGCTCTTTCAAACTCAGCAGCTGAATAGATCCATACGCCCTCCGGCAAAATGTTGCCAGGATAATGACACAGCTAATGTAATTAATTAACCCTTTTGAAGTCTTAATGTTTAAAAACTTCAGGTAATGGTTTTAGGTAGCAATTTTGTTTTATTTTATTTATTTGGATTTATGTAAGATTGTAATTTGATACCTAAGGAAAAAGCCGACAAAATAAAATAAAAAAGTCTGATCTCTCTAAATGCAAAAAAAAAGGGAGAAATTAAGTAAACAGAAAATCATTAAGCTATAATTTTTTTCAGTTGCATTTTTCATGTCATATACTGAGTGTAAAGCAGAAAAATTTTGCTTTGTTAAAAAAAAAGAAACAAAAAAGATTGCTTTGGTTGTGAAACTTGAAAGATGTGTTCAAAGTCTAGATGTGCTATGGACTGCAAATTGCAATGTGACCTTAGCTGGAGCGTTTAATTGTTCTGTGCCTCATTCCCCGGACTTTAAAAAAGGGAGCAATCTCATTTCCTTGTCCCTGATTTTTATCTGACTCATTTATTCAGACTGCAAATAGGACAAGCTCTGGCCCCTTTTGTGGCAGGAGCAGCAGAGTTGAGATTTTGAACTTAAGTCTTTTAATATTAAGTCCTGCTGGTGAGTGGGCACTTGTCATTGATAAACATGTCTAGGCAACTGAAATAATTTCAAGTTGTATTTTAATTCAGTTCAACAGAAATTACTGAAATTATGGTTTGATTTACATTGGTGAAAATTTGAAATAACTCTACTGAACTCTCTGATGTCCTTCTCTTATGCTGAAGTGTCAAACTTCTTTTCTTTTCTTTGCTTTAAGATTTTTAGAGGAATTGAAGTTAAAACATCTATTTGAGATTATATTTGGTGTATTTTTTTGACTTATAAAGAATAGGTTCTGGTTTGCCAATGCTGATCACCTGTCAAGCAATCCACTACATTTAGAGTCATTATATAGATAAATATATATATATTTCACAGATGATTACAAATGAAAATATCACAGATGTATAGATGAAAAATTTGTCTGCTACCATAGCTTTTAAAGAGCTATGTCTCCTTCCTTATTCAATTCTACATACTTTTACCAGAGAAACTACAAATGTTTTCATTTCTGACTCCCAAATCCTCACCACTAAAAAAAAAGATTTTTTTTTAGGTCTCCTGGCATCCTCATATTGTTCTTACCTTTCCAAATAAACACGTCAACTGGACTAGCAGGATAATTGGGCGGAAATAGGTATATATTTTAGCTCTCTTTTCATTTAAAAATAAGTAAAATCTTTTATTTCACAGTATAAGATCATATTCAAAAAAAAGACTTTTTTGGAATCAAAGTATTTTATTCTGAAAATACTGAAGTACGTGATTTTTTTTATGTAAAATTTACAGAACTTTAGGCAACAAGACATTTCTTAATAAAAATCAGTCAAACTATAATCTTTAAAATTAATCAGGATAAATATTTTCATTTCAGTTTATTTTTTCTAAAAAAAAAAAAAAAAAAAAGCAACTGCAAAAATCATCATAAAAGTGAATAATATCCATGCTGTTAAACTTAATGTTTTCAGCACTGGTCCAAGAGACGTTGCTAGGATCAGATAAGTGTAAAAATTAKCTGTGAATAAGTGAATTCCCATGGGTCTTGTGGAGATGGTTTAGACACTCTAGCTTGCTCAAATGGCACCTATGTTTAAGCAACAATTCTTCTTAGGCCTTCAGTGTAATTACATTGACAAACAGCTGTAGAAGACTGTTACCCTTTGGCATGGATTAGAACCAAGACTAGGTTGGAGGGATGACAACTCCACTTATGAGTTACTCCTCAGGTAGAATTGCATTTCTGTTATTGGCAATTAGAATTAGTAAATTCTGTAAGGAGAAACTCATCCATCTGATAACACAATTTTCATACTCCAAYGCTCCAGGTAAACTCGGGAACCATTCAGGCTAGAAATGCTGTAAATACGTGGTAAGTCACAGTTCTTGAGAAATGTATGAACTGGATGAACAAAGAAGAACTATGTTTCCCAGAGTGAATGCTGAGTTCAGGTAATGCCACAATCAAAAGCAAATCCTATGGCAAAATTGAGAACTGTGCCCTGAGCTCTTGAGCCACCACACCTTGGCTCCAAGGTTATAGTTCCTCCCTGACTCTGGGCAAGGAATTTAACACAGCCTGCTTCTACATATTATTCCTTTGTACAACAAGAACCACCATTAAATATTTTTTGAGTGTTGGAAGTGAGCCACTTGCTCGAGTTATTTTGAACAATAAAGCTGTTTTCATG
>NW_020454106.1:71649-94668 GCF_003342845.1 Nothoprocta perdicaria
CCACTTGGTTTTGTGACCATTTATTCTCTCCTCTTAGGGATGATTTGACCCACTATTGAGCAAATTTGTGGTAACACAACAATATTTTTTTTCTGTGATTTTCTATATTTTTATTCCTTCCTTGAGTCATACTGAGATATTGTATCTCAAACAACCCATCTCTGTAGACTTCAGGTGATATTTTTATCATCTCTCTTTAGGAATAATGTAGAGCAGTCTGGCAAGGGCACAGCACTTCACCACTCTGGCTGCAGTTCCAGGAGCTGTGCCTCAGCTGAGCATTACACACTCTACTGATATTCCAGTTACACTAAGGCAAAAGATGACATAAGAGCCAGGTACRCTAGTTTTATACCAGCTGAGAGCTTGGCTCTGCCAAGACAGCACAAAGAGTCTGGCCCTTTGGCTGATGCTCGGAGCTGCTTGGAAAGAATCCTATTTCCACGTCCCATTTTTTCCCTCTGCAAATAATCATTCCAGTGAGGGTGTGTTTGTAGTATGTGCATGCTTTACTATCACAGAACACTGGCACTAATCCCCTTCCAATTCTGATGGCAGTATCACAGTATTAACAGAAGCTTTTTAATTGTGAGCTTTTAAAYAGCCATATTAAAAAAAATGCAATATAATCTTCCCCAAGTGTTATTTCAATGCCAATAAAAACCAATGAATAGACTGAAGACCTTAGTAAATAAAACCCTGTTATTTTACTTCAGGGATTGCGATTGTTGGCCACACTCAGGATTTTCGCTGAATATAAGATTGGCGGTTTTTATTTTAGCCTGAGCAGATAATTCACACTGAAAAATAGTTCAATAATTATTTTCATTAGTCAACTAGGACAGAGCAAGATGTAATGGATTTAAGATGCAGTGAGGAAATTTAGGTTAAACTTTAGTACTTAGAGAAGAAGAAATGGCAAGGAAAAGGAAAAAAAATCCAACAATTTGGGGTACAAAAATAAGTTGTAATGAGAAGAGGTGATGTGAAATATTGAACAGATGATAAATCTTTAGGACTCTGTGTCGGGTAAAATATTTCTTAAGTCTAATGAAGACTTGGCAGTATATTTCCTTTTTAATTTTATCATCTTTGCTACTATTTTTACAAAGTCCTTTTTTTTTTCAAGAATCAAGCCTTATTTTGATATTTTTTTCATTAAGTTAATCCCATACATAATGATTATCATGTAATTTCCACAAATCTGAAAGGGGAGAAAGAGTAGTCTGAAAGGGAGATAGTTATTCAGGTGGGGTTACTAGGTGGAGTGTTTTCACAGAGTCTTCACACAAAAGTTAGGTTTTCCTTGCCCCAAATCCTTAACAGTCACAAAATCATGTGAGAGAAATGAATATGATGTAATATACAGGAACATTGAAATATTTTTTGCATATTCTGGATACCAACAGCTCACAGCTTTGAGGAAACATCAAAGATCAACATTCATTATAAAATCACTGCAATGCTGTTCTATTTTCCAGCAGTCCTAGCAAAATACTATGCATGATATGCAAATGAGTTTGAAAACCCGAATGTGACCTTATGCCTTTAAAATTATCATTATTATTATATTTTTGAATTACTATAATGGCAAGAATTCTTTCAAGACTGTTGGACTGTTTTCTATTGCATCATGCAATTAAGCAATTAATCCCTTGACCCATTTCACTGAACTGTAATTTTGTAATAGTAATGTGCCTTGACTAACTTGGCAGTGGTCAGCAAAGAGACACCGAAACCTAGAGAGAATCATATATCCTATCATAAAATATTTTTTTCTTTTAATTGGAATTTATTACTGCTTTGACATAATTATCTCCTTCCAATGRCATAGCAGCAGTTGATAAAAATAGATAAAAAGACAACTGTCACATACAATCAAAGTGCAAAATAAAATTTTTCATAATACTAAGAATGACTATTACTGTCTTGAATCAACTATCAACTGATGACTGTTCTTGGGCACATGCGAATGTTTTATTTACTTTGGAAGATGTGATATTTCCTCTGTTGTGGCTGAGCTGAAACAAAGGGTGCCAATATACTCCCTTTACAGATAACTACCAGATGCCACCACAATGGGCAGATGGGAGAAGAGGAACTGCAGCCTTAATTCAGAGGGAACTCGAATAAGGAGAAAGCTCAGCATAATATGAGTGAAATGATAATAGATGTGAGCCAGCAGCATGAGGATGGGGAAATGAACACTCAGAGCTGATGTGTCTGCTGAATGAGATTGCAGCAAGAGGGCATAACAGCAGTGGGAGAAGTTTGTAATTGGCTTTGTACTGCTTCTAGTTACTAAATCAGGTACCACTTCTGCATCTTTTGGTCTGATAATGACACCAGCTATGTTTTTCCATTAGTTTCATCTTTGGCAATCTAGTAACTTCTCATAGAGTAAGAGAAGGTTACAGAAGATCATCAAAGGCTTCATCCAGGACATTTTAATCTTAGGCGGATGAGATTATACTAGGTCTAYACAGCACATTTTGGGAAGTAGAGTGGTATAATTCAGAGAGGAACTGTGTACTGATCAGCTTCAAAATCCTTCTCTTCCYCAGTGCTGAATTTTCCAAATTAAGATTTTTGACAACCTTGCATCTGAGAAGAAGTAAATAAAACTAGAGGAAACTCTTCTGATGAAAGAAATCTCATAAACTTTGATATTTCTTTAAAGCTGAAAGATTTAATGGAGACACACCTATTTGAAGGGAAGAGTCCATTTCTCTATGTTTTGCTGCTGCTTATAATGTGAGATTGTGCTTTGAAATGCTCCTCCCAGTGAGATGGAAAAATAAGTTTTAGTATACATTTTTAGATTCTCCTGAGAAAAGACTAAAATGTTTCCTTTGCTTCGTACACAGAAACCAACCAACACTATGCCAAGCGGTGGACAAGTCTGTAATGCAGTAGTTTAAATTTCAAGTGTGTGCTATAATGTGGTTTTTCCCAAAATCTGAGATACTAAAAAAAAAATCATAGGAAATTAGGATAAAAAAAATCTATTTTGGTACATGGGAAAAAGATTAAACTTTGGAAATACAAAAAGGAATCAGAAAATACAGAAAATGCAAAAGACTTTTCTTCATGCTATAGGGAAACATATCATGAGTATGAAACTATGAAACAATGTAGAACATTTTTCATAGATTTTTCCTATTTTAGTCCAGCTATACTTGAGTGACTGATAAAAATTATCTATCTTTGGTCTTTGGTAATGATAGCAATCTTTGAATATTAGACTTCTGACAGACACCTATGAACTTCCAAATTTCACTGGAGAAAAATTGTTCAAAGATGGCACATATGTGACTGAATATTTCTAYTTACTTCTGTGCCATCTGCATTAGTCTTTCATAACTCCAGATGCCCTTAGTCCAATTGAAATACTGTGGTAATATATCACTAGAGGGCAAAAACTCAAACTCTTTTTCTAGCAACATGGAAAATCTTTGCAAGAAGGCCATGAAGTTCCACACCAGCTTTAAAGAGGAGGCAAAGCCCTACTGTCGATTAATCCATAGATTTGTATACCTCACAGAAGAAGGAATTTGCAACAGACTTGTCCATTCTGCTACAAAGTGTCTCCATACATTACACGTGCATTACATTAATTTSTCTTTCTAGTAATATTATTGTTAATATATATACATAGAGGAGCATAAATATTTTTGAAAATTGATTAATTGATTAATTGATTCTTAATACATTTGTTCTTGATAACTGCCTAAGTAACCTGAGTGGAACTTGAGAAAGAGTTGCAATGTTTATCTAAAAGCAGAGTTCTCCCCATATATGTTTGTGTAGCCCCGATCAAGAACATTTACAAAACACGACAGCAAGTTTTGCTGTGGTTTGCACTATTCTTAAGAAAATGCTTGCTGTTAAAGCAGCCTTCCATAATGTTTAGACCTCTCCTCTCTGCTACTTTTCTACTTCATCAGTGACATGGGTGGTCCTTGGACTTGCCGATTTCTCTCCAGTTGTACAATATTTACAATCCAATTGTGGTCCTGAGATATGAGTCGTTACTTTGTGATTGAACCTAGGAACACCATGAAATACCTTCCTGCCTTAGACCAGAGTAGGATATCAAGAAAAGAACAAGGATCATTAACACCAACTTTTCACTAAAGAGCAAATTTGATAATGCTCACTGATTTGGCATCTCTCTCTGCTCCAAACATTCTTTGTTTCATAGTCATTCTTGTGGTTGTTTGTTCCTAACAATCACCAAACTAATTTAAATGAGTATAGTGCAGTGCATCTTAACCGAATACTTACTATCAATATAACTATTTATGGTTTATTTTGATACAGCTATGATCTTGAAGTGTTTATATGAGATTAAACCAATTGCTGGCGCACGTGAAAAAAGTCTTGATAAAACTGCAGCATGTGATCAACTTTTTATTAATCCAAACATTTAATCCGATATTAACTTTATGGGGAAAAATTTAGATATATTTTTTCTAATAATAAAAAAAAATTCACTGCTTGTCCATGAGAAGGATAAAATAGCTTTTTTTCCAAGTAGTCTTTGAGAATGAGAGAAAAGTATGCACCACAGTGAAAGCAGAGAGATTTTTCAACACATGGATTTTATAGTCTTTCTTTCCCAATGTTTCAATGTTCTCAGTCCAGAAGTTTAGATAATAAATTTCAACTACAATATTCCCCCCCACTACTTTTTTTTTCTCCTTTTTTTCATTTTTTGGAAACATCCTACATCTCTGAAAATGTTAATAGGCTAATTATCACTGAGTTAATTTGCAAGTCATATTCCCTCCTGCCCCCACATTAAAAAAAAAAAATCTCCTCCCCTATTTTATTTTTCAGCAAGTCAAAAAAAAAAAAAAAAAGGAAAGAAAAAGCGAGTGAACTTAGCCACAAAATAAGTCAAGGGAAAAATGAAGTACTAATTAAGAAAGCTGGGGTTTTATGCAAATGACTTCTTCACCGAAGACAGTCTAATGAATGTGCCCTGAGTCGATCCGTGTGCGTTTTCGCCAAGCTGACAGCTGGCTCGGAGGAAGGTCAGACAGAATCAAGCGTGCACAGAGCATAATCCTTCAGATTGGCAGCTCTGCCCCCTGGTCACTGTTTGATTATCTCCCAAATTGCTGTATTTCACAGAGATAATGATTTTTTATGGTCACAGATTTGAAGACAACTGCTGTATCCTGAGGGTTGTCGTTCTGCAAGGAGACACTGCTGCTTCCTTCAGAGGAGAAGGGAGAAAAAAAAAAGTTGCTGTCTCTTTTTTCTCTTTCTTCCTCATTCTCCTTTTTTCATTCTCTATTTTTTTTAACATATATTATATATATTTTCCTGCAGTCAAGGAGAGCCCCTGTGCCTTCCAATTAGGAAACTCGTCCCGTTCCCGTGTTTCCTGCAGGAGGGCTGTGTGATGCCGCAGACATTCCTGTGCTAAGCCTGGTCACATCTCATGGAGATAACACAATTCTCCAATGAAGTATGAAAGAACAAGCACTCCGGAGGGGAGGGGGACAGGGACAAATCGGGGGGACTCTGAAGGAATTCTCCTCACATGATTACTGCTCATCATGGCTTGGTGGCTGGCTGTCCCGATCACCAGACATGCTGGGCCTCGGGGGCTTGTGAAAAAACATCAGAGGTCGGAAAAAGGGATAACTGCCAGGGGCAGCTGTGGTGGGGACAGGTTTTCAAGACAGGCCAGGTGCAGATGTGCAAACATTGCAGTGTTTCACTCTGCGTCCATCCCTCATGGTGGCACCTGTGGATGGATTTGCTGTTGAAGCCCAATACCCAAAGGGATGAAGGCTTCTGAAAAATGGGCATGTCTAGAAAAGCTGGCATTTGAGCTGTTTATATCACAAATGGCTGGTCATGAATTACCAAATTAATTTATTTTTTCCTTTTGCTCCCTTTGGAAAATATTGCCAAAAAGTGAGATTTAAAAGAGACAATATTCATCAGTGTCAACAATGAGTGAATTTCTGGCAGAAAGGAAGTAGCAGAAAGAAATTCAAATCATTTCAAATCTCTCTATATCTTGGTGGTTTGATCACTCATGGTTTGATCCTCATAAAATGAGGAATCCAGGTCTAAAATACGGATTTATCAACCTATTAAGTATTTATTTATGAGTTTAGCCATTTGAGTTTCCTTCAATATTTGCAGAGAGAGGACATTTCTAGAGTGTTAATAGATTATCATCTCACATGAGATGAGCTCTACAGTGACAGGAAGAAACGTAGTGCTTCAGTCGAAGAGGAATATATTAGAGGTGAAGCCCACATTCTGCTGCATTCAAAACTGCATTTTGAAGCTACTTTTCTAGGACCACTGTGCAGTCATTGAACGACAAACTATCCTTCTTCTGCTTTCCCTATTTCTCTGTTTTTGATTAGGCCAAGGAGAAGAAATAAATTTTTGTAAAATTCTAATAATTTTCTTAAGTCATATCCATTGCCATTATATTATGAACTGCATATAAAATCTGGAAGAGGTGTCAAATCTTTCCACTAGACCAAGACAAGAAAAAGCATATTCTCCAAACACCTTCGACAAGTATTTATTCTGAAGACTATCTTCCTTAGTTAGAGAGTAGTGTTTTGATCAATGGGCAACTGGAGAACAGGTTGATTTGATCTTTGTCTTTGCAATCTCTATCTATGTGTGCTTGAATAGGTTTCTTGCTTTTATTATCCTCAATATGTTTTTTTTTTTTTTTTTTTTTTCAGGGGAATAGTGCAAGAGCCCTCCTGTGGTTGATTTTAATACCTAAATTTTATATTCTTGATCAGCAAGAAACTAGTAGTCAAGTGGCCAGAGGTATCTGCTTATAATAATGTGTGATAATGTGTGATATCTCTGAGTTATAGATGGAAGAAGCTGCTTATGCTAAACTATCTCCTAGCCTGTATAGAGTTACTTCCTACAGTCAATTCACACATATATTTTTTTAGGCACCATGCTAGCATTTTTTAAATTCCCACACAATGTTGTTCACAATACTATTATAAGCTAATGGGTATCACTCTAAACAAGTTTATCTGGAAATTCACCCACAATTTCACATGGGAAAAGGGGATCTAGCTAAATCCTCTACTAGTACYTCAGATGTTTGTTTTCAGTCCTTAATGCCTGCAATTTTCCAATGTTTTTAGACTGTTGCCTTCCCTCAGGGCTGTATTCAGTACTTTTAATCTCTCCTTTTAAACTGATCCTTCTCAAGTCCCCACTCTTTTCTAAAAGCATTTTTTTTTCCATTGGTCATAAAGAAATACCCAAATGGATGAGATACTCTCACTACAGTTGTATCAGAGCTTGCTTTTGAAGAATTGCTCCTCTAGATAAATATGCAAGGATGTTGCTTTCATAGCCTCAGGTCACATTGACCTCATGGTCACATTTTCTTGCCTTACTACTGTTCCTAGCTAGCTTTATGATTTACTACTTCTTCAGCATTATGTTTTAGTCTTATGGTATCATATTCAATTGATGCAGGATTGGGTGTTTTTGAATTGATTCTCTGTATCAAAAAGCAGTGACTACTCAAGAAAAGTCAACTCAGTGATGTTCACAGAGAGCTAAGCTACACCATGTTTAATTAGTTAGCASAGGACTATGGAATAACTAAATCTGTCTCAAATCTCCAGCTTCMTTTGCCTACCAGTAACTTGTTCATCTCTTCAGGACCTTAGAAGGGAAGGTGAGTATGAAACTGTAGAGTGATTGTCAGACTCTACCTAAAACTGGAAGATACAAGAAACGGTTTGGAATCAGAGAACACAAAAAGAGCTCTAAAGACTAAAAGAAGTGACATTTATTTTTTTATCTGACACAAATATGATAATTCTGGACAAATGCCTACCTGCCAAAGATTTGAGAAGTAATGAAAGTATGATTGGAACCTAGAAAACAAAAAAGGCAAACAAAATCCCTCAGGTCATTGGAATATTTTACATTAACCCTTAAGAAAAACTTCMTTATTTGATACGTAATAAATATATCAATGGGGAAAGCCCTTGATAGCTGAACCATTTTGTGATTCTGRTGACAGAATCACAAAATGATTGAGGTTGGAAGAGATTAAGATTCAAGTTAGTGCTCTTTCATAAAAACTAGGGAGTTTTATTGCACTATTTTTCATCACAGATGAATGCCCCAAGCAACAAGCCAAACAATCTTTCAAAACTGTTGATCAATAATTCTATTCTTTATGAAAGATTTTTCTTTGTAAAAAAAAAAGGATGATTAATACATCAGCTGACAAAATTAATTTTGACAGAATAAAATTTGTCTAAAAATAAATATTTAATGTAGGGAATCTTGACACTTCCTATAGTGATCAACCTCCTCATACCATTGACTTGATTGGAGATATGAAGTCTCAGTAAAAATGAACTCTATTGCCCAGTTTAAGTTCTAAGTTCTTGTCCAGTTTCAGRTCTAATTCAGAATTTTACAAGAACAGCTTAAGTGTTTGTATATATTTTCAATGATAAGAATTATGCGTATGACTTACACTTGGGAAAATGCAGAAGAATAGGATGAAATTCATCATCTGAAGGATGGATTTTGAAGGAATCATGTTCATGATTATTTGACTACAAATCCACCATTAGATCAGATGAACTCTTGAGAGAAGCAGAGAAGCAGGGAGTAATGCTGCAGGACATGATGATCCTCATTAGTCCAAAAGATCTTCTCATTGGCACAAAACTGTTGAAAAATCAAAATGGTGGTGGAAACAGTTAGCAATTTCACTTTCTAAATATTTCTAGATTTTTTTTATTGTTGTTTTTGAGCAGGTAAAACACAGAGCTCATGTTAGCGCATATCTCACTGAAATAGTAAGAAAGAGCTCTACATGGGACTAAATAAATTTGGATAGCAATAAGAATTAATAGGCTTCCAAAAAAAAAGAGAATGTTCTGAGCAGAATAGTGAAGAAGAGCAACATTTCCATTTCCTGTTCTAAAGAAATTTGATTTTACCCTAAGGCGGAAGGTAAAAGGGGAATAGTACARACTCACAGCTCTGGGAATCATACAGAGGTAGCTGTGTCACTACAGAAATATCAGATATAAGTCATTTTAGCTATAAAAACAATATTTAGATCTGAAGAAAGAATAGAGAAAAGGAACTGTTTTCTACTTTACCTACAAGAAAAACAAATATTGTGGAAAGGGAAGGAAAAGTAACTGATATAAAATATTTTTCTGAAGTTTTGTGGTGGATATAGCAAAGGAATTTAATCCTTAAAAATAAAAATAAATTAAAAAAAAAAAAAAAAAAAAAAAAAAAAAAAAAAAAAAAAAAAAAGACATGACTGTCTTTTTCAAGTATGGGAAACAAACATTCCAGTATGGGAATTACTTTTTATTTTTTTCTCTGAACTAGCATTTCTGCTATGTTTTGTCACAGTAGAATTCCACTGAAACACTGAAAAACACATGAGTCTTCCTGTGTAAGATAGGCCCACAATAACCAATTAGCTTATGAAAGAGCCACAGCTGCCCGAGCAAAACTTATGTAATAAAAAAATTGCTTGAGATAGTGAGCTGGACTTCAAACTCTGGTTTGACTTGGTCACTGAACTCAAAGCTACAGATATATAATCTTTCAGAACTAAACTTCAGAACTTCAGAGTCTGATACAGCTCTTAGTCTTTTTTTTTTTTTTTTTTTTTTTTTTTTAATCTAAGCCATGCACATACAGGAATGGCTTTTTCTTTTCTTAGGTATTGTTAAACTGGAGCTCTTGCTGAGGAGGTAGGAAACCCAAATGCTGGACTCATGGGTGTTTGAATCCACAGATTCCACTTACCAGTTACTGCTTTAAACATCAAAATATATAACGTTCTTTGTAGGAAGGCTGTCCACCTCTTCTGTCGAAGCTGAATGAACATATATGCAGAAGGCAAAGAGAATGAGTTAACAGAAAACAAACCAACTGCATCATTGAAAAGCAAAGATTTMTTTGGAAATGGAATTCGTTTTCAACTTTATCATTCCTTAGACAGTTAATTGTAAGCGGAAAACAAATAAGCTGTTGCAGGAACAAGAATCAGGACCTCAGCTTCATTATATCAGAGCAGTTCCMTTTTGGTAGTTTAGGACATATGCACATTCCCATAAATCTTTCAATCCAGTGTATAATCACTGATAAAAATTTGAAAAAAAGAAGAATGGAGTGTGTCCTGGACAAGCCATATTTTTGCTCTRCTGTGTTGCCAAACTGATAGACCTGGCAGAAAAGTCAGTTTTTGTTAGTTACACACACAACCATCAAAACTGAGCATAAGTATTTAGTCCTCAGTAACAAGATCTTGCTACTTTTTTGGCTAGTCAAGCCAGAAGTCTTCTGAAGCTGTGGAGAGGGAAATTAAAGGTCTTCTTTAAATTGAAAGTGTTTAAAGAATGGAAGAGTCTTTGTTATGGTCAATTTTTCTATCCCATTCTTGGTCTGAAAGTGCTAAAGACTCTGCTTACTTGAAAAGTTTCTTCTACTTCAGCCATTTCATCCTTCAAAGAACACACTTCCCTTAGCTTTCCTTTTCTGTTGTTGCAGGTAGGAACCATTAAATCTCCTGATCTAAGGTATTTTTCTCATTTTAGGAGAYGGAGCAAGGTGTTCAAACATATGTTAATGCAGCTGATGCAGTATGGCTTGGCTTAGGGTTTATTATGACATTTCTTCTCCTCTAGGTTCCTTCTCCTGTAATAAAGCCAGGATCTGSGTGGCCAGATGCAAAGGTGCATGCAGTGTAACATGTGGAATTTTCTTTTAAATTTCCATCAGAGTTGGAGAGTGTCTTGTCTCATGCTAAAACCAAGTTTAAAACTACTTTGCTGATTTGTTCCGCGGAACGACTGACTGTAGAGTCTTACTTATATGTCCCTACTCACTATAATGGGAACTAAGGCAGTCAGGTCACAGGCAGATGAGTACATTGCATACACACGGAGTTGGGCAAGGTGTCACCTTAGTGGCATGAACATCTTCCATTGCCCAAAAGACTCTCCACTCACATCTAGGGAAACATAGGACTGCCAGAGACAGGGGTAGACAGTCATTTGGGGCAGAGTTCAGTTTTTCACTAGAGTTTCTCCCACAGACTTTGTTAGTTGGCCTGTATTTATTTCAATACCTACTATTCAAAAAATTGTACAAAATGAATGAGTTTCTAATGCTAAGCTGCTCGTGCCTGCTATTTTTATGCCAAGTGTAGAAAGAAAGCATAAACTTATTCACAAATGCTGCAAGTCCAAGATCAAGCTGCATTTGAATGGGGCCAGAGGAGGGAAGGGAGAAAAGGGAGGGCAGGGTGATCTATCCCACCCAATTAGGAATACCCTGTGAATTAGGCAGACATCAATTGCCCAGTTTCACCCATTCTCCTCCATTCTCTCCAGACATGCCCCTGGATAAAAGAAGAGCCACAGAGGTAGTTAAAACAATTATCATCCAGTGGAGCTTGATTCTAAACAGCTCTGCTAGGAAGTGGCGAGGAGCGTTCAGATCCTAACGCAGCTAGCAATTGCTTTTTCCTCCCCTTGGGTAGAGAAGCTCCTGGCTTTTTAAGCAATTCTTTACCTCTGAACTAGTCCTTGCAGGGCTTTGGGGCAGCATGCCAATGGCRCTGCGTCCCATTAGCATCACTGCGTGTCACTGGAGGCAACAACAGGAAAGAGATGCAAAAAGAACTGGGAATGAGAGGAGACGTTAATAACTGTATATTGCTCTGTGATGACAAAAACAGGAGAAGATAGTAAGAGGACTGCTGGATCAAGAGAAGATAGAGGAATAGAAAAAAAAGAACAGAAAAATTAGCTAATGCAGGGTAGAACTTGGCTTTTCAATGACCTTTGTAAGTAAGTAGCTAAGTATCAAGTATAACTGCATGTCCTATTCTCTGCTACTCTTTAATGTTAGTCAAAACATTTAGGGCCAGATTGGGAAAATATCTTTGACTGAAYGACAGAGACTTGCCAGCTTGGATTCAAAGATGTTCCTAAGCAAATTAGGAACTTTTCCCACTTTTAAGGACAGATAAATGTTCTTCATAAAAAGCACAAACATTTTGGCTAAATACACATTTAATTTCTGGCTCATTAAATGTTACTTGGACCATTCCTTGGCCCTGAGTTTGACTGACATGGTCTGACTACACTTGTTCTCTTAAACTACCTTAGCTTTGAAAACAGGTAGACTGTGTCCAGACTGCCTGCATAAGTACAGTCCTGAGCCTGTACTGACTCCTGAACCATCAGCAGGTTTATCAGGCAGACTCCCGAACCCACCATCAGCTGAACAGGAACAGGCCTGGGCCAAAAAGGAACTGTACCAGGGCCAAAGATAACAATTCAACATTTTTTTCTTGGTGCTTCTGAAGTTYTTAGAGATGCAAATATCATCCTAAAAATCTGTATAGCATCCTAAAAAATCTGTTTAGATTTCCATTTGTGCCTCATTTCTCCATCTGCAAAATATATTATAATCTTGGAAGTGTGAATACATTAAATGTGACAATACTATAACAAGGAAGGACATGGACGTCCATGCCTCTTCATTTGCTAGCTTGACTTGGTCTGAAATTGTCTTGCTATGTTTTTACATTATCATATCTATCCTTGAACGTGCTTCAAATCTCTGTGTATGTAGAGTGGAGGTGTTATTGTGCCACTGAAATTCATAGGCAGAGTCAAGTTCATTATAATCAAGTCACATTCACTTGAATTTGAAGGTATGTTCCTTAGGAAGAAGAAATGAGGGAATGCCATTTGATATCAAGGATATAAAATCCTTGATAGAGCTGCAGCTCTAGCCCTATTTCTAAATAAAGCTCAGAGTTTGCTCTGAAAATCTTAGTTGTAATTCTTATTCCATTTCTTCCTTTCTTCATGGTCTATTAAAAGTCTACTTCTAGACATAACTRATCAAATGTTGGTGTCTGCTTTAGACTGAATATAAAAGTTTACAAAGCTCCATTGACTATAATGGAATCTGAGAAACTGAACTCAAATCTAGACAACTATACGTATCCTCCTAAATATAGTGTCTTAAATTGCAGCCTGATTCCCATATCAAACATCTTCTTTCACTGATTTTATTTCCAGCTGTACACTTTCCTCCAGGAAGGCATTGCTTCAGTGCTAACTGTTAAGGAAGAATTTACCTAGCAAATTTCTTGTAGCACTTTGAATGTCTTTACTGCTAAGTCATTCAGCCTTCTGTCAATTTGCCATAATCATATAGCCAAAAGCTGTACGGCTGCATTCTTCAAAAATCCAGGCTCACTTTCCTCCAGTTTTAGGATCTTCTTGCCTCTCTCTGCCATACTCGGCTCTGTATGTCAATGAGGAAACTGAAACTCTTAGGGCACAACATGTTTGACCTAGATGAGACTTTATGAAGAGACAAACAGCACCTTCAGTCTGACTGTTTCTCTCCTTTGAATTGAAGGGAATCCAAAAAGTCACTCCAGATACAAACAGCCCCATAGAAGATGTTTAGATTTGTTCCAGTGAATTTCACWTTGATATACAACTCTTTAGAACATTGCTGTTTCATGATACATAAGGATTCTCTCTTTTTTTTCCCCAATTTCTTTTTACTACCATAGAAAAGATTTTTTTTCCATCAGCRATTTCCAATTATATCCAAATTATAGGCAATTCTTAGATATTTTAAATCAAAGGGAACTATTATAATCATTAGACTAATTTCCGTTATAACCCAGACCCTAAATGTCATCCTTTTGGCCTGGCTTTGAAATCCACAAACAACTCTTTCAGTTTGGCCAGCATTTCTGTAGTAAAGACTGCTACAATCTGTGAACATTTGGGAGTATATATGCCCACCCTGCTTCCTGGTAGCTCTTTCTAAATGCTCCTTTATTCACCCTCCAACCACTTCGAGTTCCTGGAAGTGATGGGAATATAAGCAATTGCAGTATGGGTAATTTCCAGCTGGAAGATGAGAACAGTATTTATCTTGAGACTGCTATTAAGGCATATGAAGGCTGCTCTGAGAACGTTGTTGTGATGAAAGTGCCCATCATTGGGATAGCCTTGAACTAATTCCTGGGTGAAAAAAGCCATTTGGATCTCTTGCATAGATCCTATCTGAACTCCTTCACGTGAATATGTCGTTGTAGATTGAAATGGCCCTTGCAAAAGTCTTGCAAAGCACTGGCTCTTCTGTCTTCCCTCTCCTAACCTGAGAGGTTCCTGTGAAAGTATTGGATGAGAGCTAAATTCCCAAAACTAGAAGTTAGAACTTTTGTTTTCAAATAGGAATCTAGTTGAAATAGAATAAAACTGCAATAGTTCTTTTACTCTTTTATTTTTTTTCCTCACCATCAAAATCTTTGGCCATCAGATAGAACTTTTAGAACCTTTCAGAATCTTAGAGCCTCAAATTAGAAGCACTGTGATAGCAGCAAGCAGTCAATTCYGGCCATAGAAAGCACATAAAAGAGTTTAGATAAAAACAGAGAACAAAAAGTTTAATTTATGCCTGTCGCAGGCAACATGCAACACTGACCAAGTCTTGATATACAAAGACAGCATCTCACAAACAATCTTGGCTAACAGGATCTTGTGATCAGTTAAGGACTCTGTTAGCTTTGCCACTGTCTCCATCAGACTGCACATAGTCTGATAGCAGGCTTAGATAAGTACATAGATATCTAATCTCCTGCACATATCACATGCTCGTATGCCTAAGCAGACACACAGGGAATCATCTCAAGTATTTTTTTCAACAGTTTTGCCTTATGAATTTTTGCAATAAATAAATGCTTTATGCGGGTATACTAGTAACACAGCAGTTTGGAAAAGGGAAGGGTGCGGGGAGGGTTATGTCCTTGTTTTTTTGGTACTACTACTACTACTACTACTAAAAGCCTATTCAGATTTAGTTCTGTTTGGAATAAATAAAAAACCAAACGAATATCTCTATGCACCCAAAGGCTTTGTATAGCTGGAAGCTTTATTGATTCATATACCACCCACATAATGTGGCAAAATGCACTACACATTTTTATTTTTTTCTAAGTMTTCTTCACAGCAAAGTCTAACTCTCTAAGCTCATTTATTTGAAGGAAAGGAATTAAATAAATCCTTTAAACACTACCAAGCCTGCTCTGGAAAAGACTTTTGGTTTTGGCTCAGAGGAATTTCTTTTGCCTTTCCTGTGGGAGCAGGCTGAATAGTCTGGGAGCACCATGTCCGTTCCACAGAGAATAGATCACTTTTGTCTGTGATAGCTGACAGTGAAATAGAGGCCATTTTAATAGGTTTAAGCAAGGGAAATGTTCGTATCAAGTCACAGAACTTCAGCATGTTCTCTGGAAGCCATGGCACTGAAACCCCCAAATTATGCATATTATGTGGGAAAATACAGATGGATATTTTGGTCCTGTTAAAAAATTTCTGTGATTTCCATTCTGAGTGGAAATGGAAAGAGAAAATATCCCTGCCGCTGTGCTACATGTTGCAGCATATAACCTTACAGGGGTTCTTGCTATTTCTGCATTTGTAARTGAAGACTGTAACTGAAGATTGCAAGTGAAGATAAAAGCTGTGAAGCTGCAGGACTTTTGTGCTCTCTGCCCATGTTACTGGTGGCTGTCTGATGACAGCTGAGTTCAGAGTGTCCACATAAATCAGCATATGTTTATATATGAATAAATGATATGTGCCTTGTGCAGTACTCTGCTGCCTTGATGAAATGATATAAAGGAATTTGCATCCATGCTATTTACAGGTTTTCAAAACAGAATTGATACATCCACACTGCTTCCTGGGAGGTCCCTAGTCCATACCAGCTTGGAACAATGTCTAAGAAGGGTTTTACAGTGTCCACACTGGACTAGAAGAAAACGTGCCAGGAACTACTGAAAAATATAAGAGTGCATGGAACTGAATCCTACTGCCAGAAGTTTATAGGTCAGTGGAGATGTAGTTGGAAGGATTTAACTCATGTGGTTTTATAGTTCATAATCCACAAAGATATATTTTTAGGATATAATTTATCCCACTTTCAATGAAATCACAAGTGAGTCAGATCGCTGGAGTGATCTGTTCTCTCTATAGATGGTGATCTATAAAGGGAGCCTAAGATAACTAGATCAAAAATAAACATCTCTACATGGCTAGATCAAACATAAATATCTACACTATAGGCATGTATCAGTAAACAAGAGTTAAACCCAGATGGGTTAAACCCASATGGTCCCATGTCAGAAATAGGCTTTGTTCTTCTGCTTGGAGCTTCCTTCTTGCCTTGCAGGTCCTTCTGTCCTCATAGAGGGATCACGAAAGAGGAGCGGTGCAAAAGTGACTCTGTTCAACGCCCAACTCTTGTTTCCTATCCCCTCTCAAGAATGAAGATCCTCAGCAGGTAGCATGCATCTCCTGAATCTCTTAACATCATCCCTTTCCAGAATCTCTGCAACCAGGGTCAAAGAAGAAACCTAAACCACCTGAATTGCAGCCACATATATTAAAGATCATCCTTGATACTGACTAAATTAATTCATCAATATGATGGTGGAAGGACAAGATTACATACAAAAATACATTAAGTGTTTATGGAATTGTATATTTCTTGGATGGCAGCTTAAAAATAGACTTAAATGAAGGGCTAAAAATAAAGCATTTTCATTGTTAGGAATGAAAGGTTTGAAAAAGAATTAAAGAAATTTTCAACTTGGGTGTAGGGCATAATTACAAAAACATTAAAGCAAATAATTGGTAGCACTGTAATTTTTTCCTCCCCAGGTAACTACCATATGTATTACACAGTGAATCATTGACTCTGTCCCTCCTATCATTAATTACTGTGATGCATAAATAATTGGGAAATTATATGTTCCAAAATGATTTAGTAATACATTTTATGCATCTAATAAGCACAGGCTTTTAATCATCACTAGACATGTTATGATAAATTTTACTCTCCATCTCAACTATTTTGTTATCTCTGTTTTATATGCTGCTATCTCCTCTCATGCAAATGCCACTAATACACTTCACATCATATACTTCCTAATGGATGCCTGTTATTGAGCTTTATTCTGCTAGATGTTTTTGGTATTGACATTTTGGCGTGAAAACCATTTAAGGGTGTTCTTGTACTTACAGAAATGCACGAAACTATTTTTCCTAAAACCATAATCTACTATTTAATTTAAATTGAAATGTCTTAATCTGCTGTTTCCATCAATTTAAATCAATGTGCTTTTTTTTTTTTTTTTTTCACAGTGGGGATATTTCAAAGCTCTTTCTATTCTATATATGATATTGGATATATTCTTTTTAATCAGAACCAATGAAACATTTTAACATGCACTGATCGCCATGAAATCTGTTATTTTCTTTCTTCAAATGTAACACGATGTCTGACACTCCGCCATCAAATTATGGCTCAACACCTTAAGGAATGACCCAACCTGGAAAAGCACAAGAATCACTGATATGTCAAGAAGGTATTTTCAAGCTCAATCCAAGCAACACAGCCTGTCAAAACAGCTCAAATTAAATTTGCTGCTCTACAACTAATCATCCATGCTTACTCTTAGTACTGTTTACAGTAGCATTGCTCACAGCTCACACATTTGAACACAAGACAAAAACCTAGGATTTTGACTAGCTAAACAAAGATGATGATAGTGAAGTGTTTTGAGTGAGAAAACTATCTTCTTGTAAGTTCACGTCCTAGAGTTTGCAGCAGTTTTATCCAATCAGATTTCAAATAAAGATTTGCATTACAATTGACTAAGAATATTAAAATAATCAATATTTTTAACCCAAACAATATACAGTAGGCTATGACTTTAGTGAGCCTATCAATTGTTTTAGATCTCAAAAYTCTCCCTTTTCATGAAAAAAATTATATTTATTCATAACTATCAGACAGACAGCTTAATTATGTCTCATGTTGCAAAGATTTACACACACAATAATTATTTATAGCAGTTTCAATCTTAGTTACTGTATATTTTAGGTTAATATAACAGCACATGAAAAGTATTGTCTTTACTCACTACAAAAATACTTAAGACAACCTGAGACTGAATGAGATTACAAAAGCAAAACCAGACTCTTGCAACTCTTGTAAGTATGAGATGGGATTTAATCTAACCATGCCTATTTGGCATCCTTACTCTATATGCTAAGATGGTGGTTGCCATTTCAAGCTAAACTTGTAAGGCAGGGACAAGCAGCAAGGATAACTTTTCTCTAAAATGATCCCTGGGGTGGTAAAAATTAATAGAAATTATGAATTTGTCTAAACATCCAATATCTCTTCAGAGGAAGAGATGCTGCTCCTGGAAAGCCCTGCCTTCCTCTGGGAAAAGTTACAAGCTCCAAGCAGGCCCTCCATTTCTGCCAAACTCTTCCTGCTGTCCTCACATCAGAGGCTGAAGGAGGGGACTTATAGGAGCTTAAAGGGGGGATTYCAGAAAAGCCTTTGTGTCAAAACAGCATGTCCTGGCCTCATGGAAGCAATTCATAGATGGAAATCTGGATTGCTTCTGGGAGGAAAGGCTCAGCCATCGAAATCAAGAAGACAAATCACTCCCAAGACTTTCTGTGCCTGCAGAAAATGCATGCCAGGAAAGGAGTGCAAAGAGGTCTTGTTAATTCTGTGGTGGTATAGATCATGACAGAATGTGATGCAAGAAGTTAGGGGACTCCTTCTCAATGAAATAATTAGCACTTGAAATAATCTCTGGCAGAAGCATGATATTAGAATGACTTAACCATGAGAATATTCCCCCTGCTCAACTCAGTTAACTGAAAGTACTATGGAAACATCTGCCACAGATGCATGGGTATTAGAAGGTGGAAATGTGTGAAATGAAAACATGTACCAACCTGCACTGGTTCCCACATGTACAGGAAAGGAGCAAGACCCAAGTACATGGATTGCCTTTCATGTGAAAGAGATGTACCTGGTTGAGCAATACCCCTTTCCCCACAGGAGAACAGGCAATCCCAAAAAAGAACATTTACACTGTAACCTGGTTCTATTCTTATCATCCATTTTAAGCTAGTGAATTTCAATTTTGAAAGCTCCTGTCATGGAMAGTGGCTAGTTGCTGGCTCCATTTTGGAGTTCCTAAACTGAGGGAACTTCTAGAGCCTATCTTTTTAATTAAATCTGGCTACCTGATTTGATTATATTTATATATATATATCTATAATTTCCCACACTATTCCCATATGCTGAATTTCTACCTGGAATGACTGTCAAATCTCTGAAAGGGCCATTGTCTTTACAGACTATATCTATAATTGCAAACTAAGCAGAGCAAGGGCTTGTTTTTCAACCTAGAGGCAAACTGGCACAGACCGACCAACTCGGTACTATTAAACTCTCTCGTCTCCAAAATAGGGCGGTTGTGTCCAAACTGATTATTGCAAATGGCTATACCAACTCCCAAAGGACATTCAGGAGTTGTTCTGGAAATCAAAAGCATTGCAGGGAGCACTAACAATTTAAGAGCATGGATGGCTGAGATCAAGAACCTATTCCCATGCCTTGACATGGCTTAATTTACTATTATAGATGAAACTATAGCAGACTGGAATCTCAGTATGAGGGAATACCACGAGGCAATACCTTATCTGTGCAGGGATGCCAGGTTTGAAAATGCTAATATGCCTACTGGATATATACCTGAGGGGAGTAATGAGGAAGTGGAAAGAAAATCTACAATAAAGGTTTTCTGGTGTCCTTAATAGTGGAAAAATACATTGGAAAAGTGCTCCCAGATAGGTGGAAGAAAATATCATCAGAGACTTGAAGAGCTCAACCTTATCAGAAAGAAAATGAAGACATAACAGCACTACTTTTTCAGGAAGAAAGTACCCTGAACTAACAGACTATTTAATCTGGCAGGTAAAGGCATAGCAGAAAAGCAGCGTATGAAAGCTGGAAGCAGAAGAATTCAAATGAAGAATTAGGCATACATTTTCAACCGTGAGGGCAGTGTTGAACTGGAACAGATTGCCAAGGCAAGGAATGAAGTTTCCAGTATTCAGAAACTTCAAGTCAGGTGTTTCTTTCTGAAAAAGTATTGACCAAGACATTTGTCATCAAATTGTAAACAGAGTGGAATGTTAATATACAACAATGGATTGGACAATCTAAGGGGTCTCCTTGGCTTCGGAAGTTCTGAATCTTCCCCTCTTATTCCAGTGGGATCAAGTATCAAGCAGTCCCTCAGCATGCCAGAACCCAGAGAGGATTTTGGAGGTGGGAATAGAGTGAAAATTCAGGATCACAGACACCCAGACTTGATTTGCAATATCAGAGTCTCACTGTTTCCCAAGATTGCTTACTTGTACTCTCCTCGGTAAAAAGAGAGGAGGCTCTATATCTGCTAATTAAGTAGTTCCAGAAAATATTCCCAAACAACGAAACTTGATAATTTATATCATTAGGTCACTTGAAGGGGAGGAATTTTGTATTGGTCCCTTCACTCTCATACAATATACATGCTTTTAGGTAGAGTTGATGACACATCCACATTGTATAGGCATTTCAGACTCAGCCTCTTAGTTTGAGAAGCTAAGAGAGTTTCAGAGTACCAGCTATCCTGTGCTTGTTGGCCTTAGTGCCAGAGAATCTGTCTAGGCATGCTCAGTTTATTACTGCAGATGTAATTATTGTTTCCTGAAGCCACACTAATTGCTGAAGAGGATATATATCCTTATGGACTAGCTCATAGCATATCTCACAATTCTCAGGAAAAGACAGAGGGTTGAAAACAAAGATCTAGGGACTTCCTTTTGTGTGGTATTTTCCACAGCAGTCTCAATTTTGTACTATATTTTACTTTTTATTCCAGAAAGGTTTTTGAATGAACYGTGAAGGCTGTGGTTCATGGCCTTCTTGTCTTCAGGCTACTCRCAAAGGTGTATCCCACTTTTTCCACCTGGACAACACAGCATCAATCCAGGAAGGGAAAGCACTGTTCAGTTCAAGTATTTTCTATCTTTGAACCATCCATATGCGTGCCCATTCATGTGAGAAGGGAAGGTGATCCATGGGGACCATTCCTTGGGTTAGTCCTTATTTGCAAACTCTCATTTTCAGAGACTTTCTACTTCCTTCACTCTCTTCTCCAAATCAAATCCATTAGATTTCTTTTTTTTTCTTACAGGGACAGAATCTCCTGTGTCATATTATACAGTAATTTCATTGACCATCAGCCAATATGTAAACCCAGTAATATATTGCTTCAGTGAGCCTGTTTGAATAACCTAAAGGAATGGATTTCAGGTCATATCATGGACTAGTACTATCTGAACAAGACAGATCAAGATGAGGTTTTTGGTGTGTCAGATGCGGTTTTAATTTAGATTGAGACATGACAAGTTGTCAGAAAAATGCCATCAAACATTAATGTTTCTTTTCTTTAAATACAGTATTGTGTAGTGCCATCATAAGGCTTGTATAAAACAAGAAACAACCCTCCAAAAAGTTTATCTTGTTCCTTCATTGAAAGGAGAATGCAGAAAAAGTTCCTAGAGGCACCTAGAGTAATACTGACTTACTAGCAATAAAGTACAAGAATGAACGTTTTATTGTCCTATTTTGTTTCGAAGGAGAACATGGGAAGGAATTGATATTGCATTTATCTACTATGAAATACTCATATCCATACCCAAATGAGATATGAACCCATAGCTCTTAAATTATTTCCAAATAAAAAGGTGATGAAGTCACTCATCAGTCTTGCTTGTGTAAAGATTTGAAAACGGTAATTATTTATCATTTATCATTTATCTATCATTTATGAAGCCCAGAGAAAAAAAAAATCCATATCGGGTTAATTTTGTTCACTTCCCAAACAATTAACTGACTCCAAAATCACTTCTTCAAATGGATACCTACTCAACTAACCTTCTCAGATGAGGTTCTGAGAAACATTTTATTGAACAACCCTCTGTTTCTCCTTTTCTTCTTATCCATACTCATCAGGATAGTTTAAATTATTAATGTAACAAGGTGACCCCTTCCGTTGACAATCAAAAGGAACAGAGAAGAAATATTGGTCTCATGGATCACTTTCTGTGATGTTTCCAAAATYCTGTAATTCTTCCCAGCTTAGAAAGCTGCTTCTTCAATTTATGCTCTGGAGAACCTTGTTTTTGCTGCTGGAGTTCACCGGTCTGAACAACAAAGACTTGCAGTCACATTCCAATTGAAGAATGAAAAGAACCAAAAGAATCAAAATGAAAGAAGAAAAAAAGGTCTATGAAGGTCTATGAATATTCTGTGATTCTGTGATTCTTTGAAGATGGTCAGGGAGGCTTTGGGCTGAGGAACATCTCTTCCCAACAAAGTTCTGCATCTCAGACTCCTTTATAAGGTGATATTTATTTGTACAATGCGCATATATGTACATATATCCTTTAAAAACAAAAGAAAAAAATAAAACCTCTAGTTTGGTTTTAAAGTGTGAGATTCTTTSTTTAGCAGCTGAGACTGGGTCATCATGTTCCATAAAGAGTTGTTTCCATAGTAAATAACTTTTAAAAAATAAAAGCAAGTTCCTGGAACAATTCACATGCTCATGTCATAGTGCAATCTCCTGKTTTTTTGTTTAAAATACAACTCCAAATATGGAAGTGTTAGGCAGGACAAGCAAGGAAGCAGGACAAAGGAAACAAGGGATCAAAAAGGAGTGATGAGTTCSTGGTGTTTGGGGGCAGCTATTGGGTCTGAGAAATGTTTACCTTTTGCTYCTACCTGTTGAATCATGTCTCTGTTCCCTCATGCATAAAGAATTTTGTGGATGCTATTGCTTATCCACCAGCTCAATAGAAAAAAATAAGCCCAGCAATCTGCCCTTTCACTCTCAGGTTGATGAACTTGGTGTCACTCTCCCAAGCTGGCAACTTCTTTACATCACTAACCTCTTTCTTTTCTTCACCTACCTCATCCCTCATTCTGCCCCCCATATGTTACCTCTGGGATCAAAAAAAAAAAAAAAAAAAA
>NW_020454106.1:95475-107829 GCF_003342845.1 Nothoprocta perdicaria
TCTATTTTCCCTCTGTTTTTCCTCTATTTTCCCCTTTTTTCTTTTCTTTTTCTTCTTTTTCTTTCTTCTTCTTTCTGAGAGGCAACACAACACAATAAAAATGGGACCTTGACTTCATGAGTAAGGATTTTTTGAGAATGTGTTCAGGGAAAAGACATCATCAACTGGTTTAAGACTTTTTTCTCATACTTTCTATATGGTTCAGTATTCCTCTTCAGAGTATCTGAGAAGTACAGCTAGTCAAAATATTTCAGATAATTTTTTTAAAGTATGTTATTTTTTTCAAAAAAAGAGAAAACCCCAAAGTCTTTAAAAATAGCTTCAAAGTTTTGTGGAAATAATTTTCAATAATTTTCAATTAAAATTCTGGAGATGTAATGAAGAAAAAAGTCTATAATGGTTAAATGAAAAAAAGATGAAATATTTCAAACTGGAAGTTGAAATTTTCAAAATTTTGGCGTTTGGGAGCACTATTGTTTTGTTTTGTTTTGTTTTGTTTTGTTTTGTTTTGTTTTGTTTTGTTTTGTTTTGTTTTGTTTTGTTTTGTTTTGTTTTGTTTTGTTTTGTTTTCCTGAGCATTTTATGTCTGAAAAGGCACTGACTGATCAGAAGGACCAGAGGCCACAGTAGAGATGCTCAAGCACAACCTGGAAGACATATTGTTCTAAATTTTTTCAACACTTTCATGGAAAAGTACAGCTTAGTTAATGTACAAATGCTTCATTTTTGACCATCAAAGTACTGTTTATCCAAGAGGTATTATATGTATCCAGACCACCAACTTAAACAATATTTTTTCTGGGTATTGCCCTCTGTATTAAAGCCTAATCTAATATAGAACTTAAGCACAGGCTTAACTTTGGTAAAATGAAGTTTCACTGACTTTCAACACATCACATTTAAACTAAGTATTGGATGAAAGAGGGCCTGTAAATTTCTACTGAGCAGGAATTATTTCTAAAAAGRACAAATCTGATTTCAGTAGAAAGAAAGAGTTAATTCTGTAACAATGATWAAAAAAAATACTTAAGCAGATAAAACCACTGATTGATCTTTTATTTTATATAGCGACTCRGAGAACTAAGATTATGTTAAACAAGCTTTTTTTTTTTTTTTAATAAAAACGAGGGTAAAATAAAAAGACAAAATCTTTAGGAAATTCTGTTCTCTGAGAATGTGTGATTAAAATATTTGTCTAAATAATTGATGTGATGTTCTTTGATGTGGCAACATTTTACTTTTTCTGCTCAAACTCTTAATTCAYAGGACTGTCTGATGGATTTATTAGTTAACGTTTGTAAAGAGCTTTGCAGATGAAAAGCTTTGTGTAAGTGCTATTATTACACTWCCAGTTGAGGAAATATGTTTTCCCCTCTCCGACATTCTCTGTTTTAATTCCTTCTTTTTTTTTTTTTTATTCTCAAAGAATAATCACATTTTTTTCCCCTCTTTTTTTACACCCTTTTTGTTAAAAGAGAGGTATGAAGCTGATTTATTTATTATGGTGGACTCTCCAAGGCAAATTTTTGTGTAATCATCAAACATATTTCTTACTTTTTGCAAGCAGACTATATGTTAAACTGTCTTTGCGGTGTTTTGCATTTCAGTACAAATTATATTCTAAAAGGCTAACAACCCATAAAAACACAAATGCACACTGAACACCTTTTTCATATGAAAAGAAATTCCAAAAGAAAACAGGTCTTATTAAGAAATACGGCATAGAGACTGTTTTACCTCTAGTGCTTGTGATTAGAGTTTTAATGTTGCCCTGCTTTTAAGCGTGACAATTGCATTTCTACATTCCGATGACTTTAGTCAATGAAGGGGGAAGAAAAAACAAATAAACAAACCAACCAGCCAAATAACACCCTGCTTATTTAAGAGGAGATAAGCCAAAATAATAAAGACACACAGGCAAACACTGCACTGCACTGGAAGTGCAAGCCTTTTATTATTATTTTTATTTTCAAATAACAAACAAAATAGCAAAACATTTTTTTTCTCCATCATAAAGCCTGACTTTGATCCCCAGTACAGCCATTGAGTGGAAAATTGAACCACACTATAATTGCTTTCCCTGTGACCGATAAAGTGGTGTAACAAATTTTGTGTTTGAATGATAAAATCAGCAATTGGCCCCTAGCAATTCCTTCTACCATTCCTCCAAGGACACCAGCGTCCCATCAGGCTCCAGGGCTAGAGCAAAGGCTGAAGAACTGTAAATCTACTCCGAGTTGTTGTTGCTGCATACTAGCTTTCTCTGTTTCTCTTTTTTCCCCCCCTTTTTTTTTTTTTTTTTTAATAGAAAGCTATGTGGAAAGGGTTTTTTGTGTTTATTTGTTTGATTTTTAAATGACTAAAGTAAGTCGTTCTAGATCACTCACACACAAAAAAATACAAATAAAATGAAAGAATTTGGCGGAAGCTTATTGTAGCTATATAAACTAAAACTACCCCAAATAAAATATATTTTACTCCAGAGTAAAATCTTGTTAGAAGGAGAAAATTGCTTTCCTCATAAGCACAGATAAGTCCCAGAGCTTGTAGATRCAGAAAACACCTAAGAAGAATTTCCTGCCAGGAAGCTGAGAGTACTATGTTTTAAGCTCATTTTGATGAGGTTTTAAGGTAAGAAACAAATTTTTATCTCATACCCACTGAAATAGTAATTAAAGGAGATTGAAACAAAAGAAAATTTTAGATGCAAACAAACCAGCATAGTTAACTCTATTTATTTTTCAGTCTAAAAAAAAATAAGAAAAGAAAAATAAAAGTGATGAACTGAATGTGATTTAAAGTTACACCTTTAAGCTGATTATAGAGTCAGGAACCTCATCTCTAAGACCTCTGCTATAAAAGTTCTTAGCCTGTGTTTATCTAGTTTACACAACAGGTCAATTTTTTAGTCCAAATCTCCASAAGTATTTTTAGTTTCTGTTGAAGAAATATTCCAGGTGGTATCTGTGTAGTACCCAACTACCTTTGTAGATCTGAGCTTCTCAAACTAAAGAATATCACCTTTGCAAGATAAAGTCATCCCTGCTTTATAATCATCTGTCCTATTGAAAATATGTGAGTAGATGGGAAAAAAAGTCATATTTTCTCTCTACCTGTTTTAAATATATATAGAGAGATGAATTTTATATATATATATTTGAATGGATAAAGTAAAAAATATATATATTATTATTTTATCGCCATCAGTTTACCTATTCCTAATGAAAGTGCCAGGTTGCTACCTGCAGGTGAACTAAAGGTTKAGAGGTGAGTGAGCAGCTGGTGAAAACTGTCACTGCTTGTTGGTTCCTTGGTGACAACAGTGATGCAATATCCCTTTCCACATTCATCTATGTTTGGGTCAAACACTGTATTTTTTACTGGACTCTACTGTTAGGATAATATAATGATCAGAAAGCCTCCTCAAGGTCTGATGYATGGTGTCTTCACTTGAAATAAATAAATTTGTGCAAGTAGATCATCAGCACTATGTCCTGCCAGCTTTATTTCCTTCACTGTAATTTCACTGGTAAAGTTTACAACATRATCCTACACATATCTTTACTGGTGGTAGGGAGGAGATTACATGGTAATAAGAGAAAGAACGTGGAAACAAACGGTTGAGGACTAGTTGTTTTTTTAGGAAAGTGTAAATCAAGCAGTATTCACAGGCCAAAAATATAGCTTAAAATTTAAAATCTATGGTTATGTCTACAGTGAGTAGTGGATATATGCAAACTAACTAGTCCCAGGGCGCAGGCACAGGGACTAAGTATTATAATTGTCTTGGTGTACTCTGGTTCAATCCACCTAACACTGTCCTGAACAATTCCCTACATGGTTTGGAATCTGGTGTGGACAAGAGACCATTCCCAATAGATGGTTTGGATGTAATCAGTCAGTTTTGCAGGTCCAGACGGTTTTATGGTATGGACATTTAATGGTATGGATGGTTTAATAATATTCATGCCATAACATATCACCTGTCTTTAGGGTTTAAAATGGATCCTGGCGCTTTTTCACTTATTTATAGAGAACTAATTGTAGAAGCAGGTTATGGTTGACATCAAATCACTGACTGTGTGGTTATGTTGCTGGCAATGTAAGATTGCCCTAAAACAGGTATAGTTAGAATTTGCTTGTGTCAAGTCCAACTTCAGGGCTTACTTTAAGRTCTCCTAGTAGATCTACAGCAATGTGTGAAAGCTCTCTTCTAAATACAAATCTAGTCCTAAAGTAGCAATGAACATGAAACAGAACTGATGGTTACAGTTCAGTTTTCCTTGAAACAGAAGCTAAGAAAATATCAACTATTTCACATCACCTTCATAGGTACATTTTAAGTTGATTTCTCCTTCCTCCTTTAAACAAAAATTTTTCTTTTCCTGCCTATGGAGTGGCTTCTGATCAGGTGTACCATTTTAAGACCTCATTTGCTCCTCTATCAAAAAAGATCTATGAAGTTAAGTTAAAGTTAAAATCAAGTATACAAGCAAACAAAGAACAACAGGAACTATTTTTTTTGGTGAAACTATTATTTGAAACTTTATTGTTCCACTGATCCAAAATTAGGTATACATCATCCAAATAGCTAATTTAAAACAGTTGAAGAGGTCCTAACTTCTACAACTATTTAGCAATTAGATAAGAGACTGAAATTCTTCTTCTTGTGTACAAGGCATAACTTTCTTCCCATGTACAAAGCAGAATGTTTACCTGGAGCTACACATATACGCAGCGCATTTCTGCTGCTATGGGTCATCTGCCAAAGCACGAGCTGTAGCACAGGAGTTCAGAAGTACCACAAAATACTATGGAAGCATGAAACTTTGCAGGGTGGCATTCCCTCCTCAGAGCATGGGGCTACCAATTCTTTTTGGCTCTATGAGCACATATGACAGCACTTAGAAGCTCCCGGAGGTCCACAGGTTACTGCTGCAAACTGATGGCTCATGGGGTAAGAGAAAGTCTGTGGCAACATACCATAAAAAACGGTCCAAACTATTGAGATTTTAGGCAAACATATCATCATCAAGGCTACCTGTGTCTGATTATAAGGGAAAGAGAGGGTGAATTGGACACCCATTATTTTAGCTGTGTTAGTTACTTCCYTTTGCTGAACATCAGAAACGCCGAGCCAACAGGTTATAGATTAATATTTATAATTAATTTTGTTGTGTTGCATTGCTATTCTTGAATTTCTATCCTAAATTATTGCGGATTGTCCCTTTGYCAAATTCAAGAGCCACCATCAGCAGAACAGTTTACCATCAACATCCAGAAATGGAAGGGTGAAATGCAAATGTGTTTATTTTTTAATTAAAAAAAAAAAAAAAAAGGATATATATAGTGTCCAAAATATCACTCTTAGATACTTTTAAACTTGACTTGTGCTTTCAGGAATATAGTTGTTTCAGCTGAAGTCAGTCATGATATGGAATCTTGACTCAGTCAAGATATGACAAAATATAAATCTACAATTATAATTAATGACAATCATTTCTAGTTTTGTCTAATGTTATTATCAGAAGTCAGATATCAGAAATCAGTAATAAAAATCAATGTATACTGTTTTGCTGGATACCAATGAAGTTCTCTAAAACTGTTTTGCAGTTCCATAACACAGAAATGCCCACTCCTTTGCAAACATTTAAAATGTAGATATCTAAAATCAGTTGAATTTGACTCAAATAAGCATCCAAATATGGAAAAGTGGCCCATAGAGAACTATATCCATCATATAAGACCCTCTCCTGAAACTCAGCAAGCATCTGTTAAATATCTTGTGCCAGAATTATCGGTATGAAGCAAAGGATCTGTCACTTCATGTCAAGGTAGGACTTTCCCAGTCTTACTTTTAAGCATAGCGAGGGTTTTGATCTGCTTTCTTTGGGCAAATCAGGTGTAATTTGTGGTCCGCTCTCCTCACTACTCCCAAGGCCCATTTCAATTCCAATCTGGTTTAGGCAGCCCTGATTTGAACTATTGTAAGTACAATTAGATGAAATCAGAAAACACTGCAGGTGTTAACTTTGCAGAGCAGACTAGTACAAAAAACACATTGGAGGATTTTATGTATTGATTAAGTGGAGTAATATTAATATATCTTTTGCCTGCAGTCAGTTTCCCTTTCTTCAGAACATCCCCAGTTGGGAACCAAGATATTTTCCCATATTCCAGCTGAATACTAATACCATAAACTTTGGTGTAACTGCTTGACCTGTGCATCTTCTTTCTCCCCTTATTCTATTTTATGCTATTTATTTTTTTCTATCTAGTTCTCAAGAGATAATCACTTTTTCCCCCTTTTTTTTTTCATTCTCCTTCTCAGATGTCTTCTCATCCCACCATTGACACAGCAGCTGATGGTAGGAAGCTCTGCCTCTCTTGACCTCGTCAACATCAGAAAGCATTTTCAAATCTCAGTCATCTCTGACAGCCTTTGAGCAGAGAAATGAGACAGTCTCCCTGACACAAAGGCTACTGGCCTGGGGTAAAAAAACTCCTTTTGAAACAACAACAACAACAAAAAAAAAAAACCCTCCAACACTCTGTGGACCACATGGCTTTTCATTCATCTTGCTATGCAGCCCTTGTATATCATATTAGTTTTCAGACACCATAGTCTTTTATTTACTGTAGGCCAACCAGCACACCTCAGATACTTCACCATTCTGCTCCGCAGTTTTGCAAAAGAGAAAGGCAATAGTTCACATATCAAAATGGTAGTGACAGGATCTGGGTAGGTAATTCATCCTGATCTTGGTTTTAGACATTACTCCTGCACAGAGGCTGATAAAAGCATAATCCAATGAAATGTAGGAGATATTTCTGGAATATGACATGCAGATTACTGATCAATGGAGAAACTGATGCACTGGGAAGGTTATGGAAAGGTTATGGAAAATGCGAATTGTCCTGTAAAAGCACTTCAGCATCTTAGGACAACACCTACAAGAGATATTACATTCTGCTTTTGCAGATCCCACTTACTCTGAAGGAGATCTGCTTGCCTGGTTAAAAAATTCAGAACTTAGTGCTCCAAAATATATCCTTATGCATTTCATTGTTCTTGATGTTTGGCTTCATAGAGATGGAAATTATGGGCACACCACAGCGGGAGGAAGGCCAATGAATGTATTAATTTCTATAGTTCTGGCTGAGATGGGACAGCTCAGTTTTGTTTCCCACAGCCCTCAAACTCCTGCGCTAGCATGCAAGTATTGTTCCATGCTTTTTATCAAAGCTGACACGTTTGCTGAGGTTTTGCATCTTTCCACGTTAAAGGGGCAGATGTTCATCCTGTGAAAGAATTCCTCCATTTTTCTTTACACTATTTTGTCTAGGATTCACTCTGGAAAGAGCTGTTTTGCTGCCTTTCTGCTGCACTGCCTTCACTACACAAATCCACCTCAGCTTTGCATTCAAAGATGCTGCATTCAGCAGCTCCCAAAGCAGAACTCAAAGCAGAAGGGGAGTGAGTCCTGAATATCCTGCATTAACAGCACAGCCCCTTGATGCTCTTTCAGTTGCAGCGATTGTTTATGACAAGAGCACCGAGGAAAAACACCGTGATCCTGATTCCTTATGTTTTCATCGTACGGGACTCAGATCTGTTCTGACTAAGACCAACAGCAGCGTTTGGTTCCACTCTTAATCCAGTCAGACTGCTGGGGAACAAACCCAGGGGGTTCGAGTGCAACAAGCACACGGCATGGTGCTGTGCAGCGTGCCTTGCAGCAGAGCTGGTACAGCACATGCAAGTTAGCTGCAAGGCCTGAGTTTAATCCCCAGCTGTGACTTGGTATTTCTTTCTCATTAAAGGCTCCGGGGTTATCCAAAGGTGGGTGAATGGTTGCAGATAAACGTCTAGAAAGACCCTCTCTCCTAAAGAACGTTCATGTCTTTATTGAAGAAGAAGGGACCCTCCCTGAGAGAGGAAATGGAAAGTCCTATTTAAAATGAKCTGGGAAGTTTGTGTCACAGATGGGACCAATCAGAGCTTGCTTGACAACATTTTCGTTCTTCACTGTGCAATAATAAAAAAATAATTAATAAAAAGTCCCCCATGGGTCTTTTCTTTCCTCCCATTTATCATATAGCAAGACTATCAGTTTTTATGGATCTTGTTTTGCTAATGGTGAGCTTGGAGTTTGTTTTGTAGATGCAGATCAGAATGAGTTTCTGGCACTGTTTTTATGGAACATTAAATGCCAAGATTGTTAGATAAATGCTTGTAAAATTGAAATGAAATAAATAAATACTTGTATAGCTTCAGTAGCCCAATTTGCATCTTTTCAAGTTTAGATCTGATAAGGGACTAAAAACTCAGTTTTAAGTCAAACAAAAAGGAGATTTTTTCTTGTCAAGTAAAAGCATTAGTAAGAATGTTTTTCAATACATTCAACAGAATACAACAAAGTTCCGAAAATTTGAGAGAGGTTTTGTTATATTTGGCTTTCATTAGTCAATAAAATATATATTTTATACAAAATATGATTTCTTAAAAAAAATCTAAGGCAAAAATAACATCACTTTTCTTTTTTTCTTTCTCTTTTTTTAAGAGTTCTAGTATTTTATTTTGAAAATACACTTCTGAGTACACAAACTTATATTTCATCTACTTATTTATTTATTTATTTATTTATTTATTTATTTATTGTTTTTCTTCTTCTATAGGGAGCAAAGGGAATTCCAGTGGTGAAACAGACAGCAGTTACTTTTCAGGTATTTACAACTTTACATTTTCATCATTCCTTGATGAGAAGATTTTTTGTTTGCTTACCAAGGCACCAGAGTGTCCTTCTTGCACTGTCCCTGGCAAACTGAATGGGGACAAAAATCCAAGCTTTCTCGATTGCTCAGTTATTCTTCTCGTATTTTGCCCTGGCTTTGTACAATAATTCAAAGATGAATTTTAAAGAAACATTGGATCAAACTTAATTATGCTCTTAGAGTTGTGTTAGGGTTAAGATGAAATCCAAGAGACAACTGCTTCCGTCCTGACAATAGCTGGTTTAAAGAAAATCTTCCTCAATGGTTTTCCAGAACTGCTGTTTTATACCCCTTTCCCTAGACAAGACAGACATCCTTGATCTGAAGAGGCTGAGAGAAACACTGCTGCCTCTCTCTATCCCTCCTGGCTAGGTAGCTATTAATCAACTGGTGTGATTGGTATTTCTTTTCATTTCTTTTTCATTTAACTATTAAGACAGTTTGTTGTCTTTGCAGGAATCCCCTATACGCAAAATGCATCTACATAAACCACAGATGACAGGAATTAGCATCTAGCTAGATCTATTTCCCCTACTTTCTTCATTTTCCTACCAACTGGCGTTATTTTTTTCCTAGGAGAAAAAGGAAAAAAAAAAAAAAAGACAAGCACACGGTCCTTTTCTAATAGTTCAGGCAAGGAGGCCAATGCAGAACAACAATAAACAAGCAGGGTATGATTTATTGATCAAACTTCATTCTCTGAGCAGTATTTAGCATCTATGCACTAATAAAAAGAAACAGGCAGCTCTGCTTCCCTCTTCAAATCCTGGAGCCTGCTGTTAATTCTTCTGAATACATTACCTGAGTCAGAAGTATAAAGCTGCTCTTGGCTTTGTCCCTTTTTGAGCCCCAAGGTATGATTTCCATGGACCAGCACTGAAAAATACCTAAATATTTCTTCCTGCTGCCTTCTCTCCAGCCACTCCCAGCAGTTGAATCACAGTGTCTTGACTGTATTAGGCTCCAGGGGGTAAGCTTGTTCAGTAATAGCCCTGACCTTTTCCTAGTGTTGTCACTCCAAATGACATTTATGGCATAAACAAGCAGTGACACAAAACTGACAGGCCAAGTTGCCATCTGAGAGGAGAAACACAAAATGGAAAGAAAGAGACTTCTAAAACCATTGCCCACATTTCTCTTTTCTCTCTCTCTCTCCTTTTTTTTTTTTTTATTTTTTTTTAAATCCTCCTCCACTTCCAAAAGCCTATCCCTTAAGCAGCAGGAATTATTTTGATGTTTGATAATCTTTTCACACTCCTTCTTCTTCAGAAAGCACCATAATTTTCTCCAAGATTCTACAATCAGACTGTAATCATTCTGTCTTTAGAAGTGTGAAGACAAGAGAATTGTTATTCTTGCCAAATATCATACAGGAAAAAAAAAGAAAAAAAGGAAAAAATGCCCATGAATGAATTCCCCAAATTTTAGTCTCATCTATGCTAATCTATCTCTTATCTCTAGCAGAGAGAGATAAGTCACTGCAASGTCTGACTCATCCTTCCTTAGCATGAGAAGAATCTCTCTAGTTCCTGCCTCTGTAAGTYGATTGTACAGGTAGTTTAGATGGCTAGTTTAAACATGATATCTGACCTGTAGCTGGCTAAAGTAAGAAGAGATCAATCCTATCCCATATCCTTCCTTTCTTAATTTATTCAGACCTTGTGATGGTCAAATCGCATGATGGACAAATAAGATTATTTGTCAACATCTGCATCCTCAGTCTAAAGAGTCGCTGTTAACGTCTCAGTCAGGAGTTGGTTTGGGTTGATGATGCAATACAGTAGAGGGAATTACTCGGGATTCGCGCAAGCAGAAATGTCATGAATTATTTCTGTAGGAATTCTCTTTACAAAGAGCAGATATCCCAGAAATTATCCCATCTTGTACTACTGCCACCATCTCGTGCAGACAGAATATTTTTTGAGATCATTCTGARAAAACAGTACCTCTTCCAAGAATCTTTAACCATGGAGAGGTTAAGTGATATTCCCTAAAAAAATAGTGAGGTGAGGATCCATGCCTTTTGACTTTTATTCTTCAGATCGAATAACAATGCTCACTGTCTGCCAGCACTGGACTTAGTGAGGTATGTGAATGGGAGCAGTGGCAGAGAAGGGGGGCAAAGAAGGTTATCCAGAGTCATCTGTATTTACTATTTTTAGGCTCAATGCAAAACATGATATATGTACATTACATTAGGTGTATCTGCCAAAGAGGGTGACCGTATATTTGGTGTCCATCTGTTTAAAGCTTCAGCTCTGTAAAGCAATTTTCTTCATTTAAGACACGTACACATTGTGCTATGTTGATGTCCAGGCTGACGACAGATGGCAAGAGTCCACATACATGGGGACACCTTCCATATCAGATGTCCAGCTTCATCATATCACATGTCTTCCCACTCATTCCTCACAACAGCCATTTCTCTGCAAAGGCCTGGCAGGTTCCTTTCCCAAATGCGAAATGCTTCCTCAAGAAATATGCTCATATTACCTCCTAATCCATGTAGTATTGGTGGTCTATTATTTAACAAAACTGAATGCAACTGAAATAACCTTTCTTTGAGGTAAAGAAGAAGGTAATAAGTTGTTAACCGAAAACTAGCGAAAGGAMTGTAAAGCAAATACCTTCTGCCTTCGAGGGCAGTATCACTAAGCTCCGGGCACTATGTTGTGGACTCCAYAGCTGTTTTTGCCCTTGGGCCATAGTTTAATGCTAATGACTGATGAGACCCATCAACAGAGCAGCATCCGTCCTGAATGTTCTGCTTTAACTTCAGTTAGAAGCAGCACATACCTGTCAGAGATAAAAAGTGCTGCAGGTCTCTGCTGTAAACACAGTATAAAAACCTACCTCTGCTGATGTCAGCAAAGGTTTCATCATTGACTTCAGCAAGGCATTAGACACACACTTATCCATAGATGTGTATACATACATATATATACATACACACACCCACGCATATACACATATAGCTGTATACACACATGATTATATATTTGCAGGGAAATGTGTTTCTCCTATCATAATTACAAGCATAAAACTCTCAAAAAACTCAAAAGGCTTTGGTCTGGTTCTACTGTACTTTCTTTAGAATTATATGCTATCATTTAACTCTCTCTATCTGAGAAAAGATTTCAACTCCACATTATAAATGCAAGTGTATGAGTATGCACACACACATACACAGAGATGCACACATGCATAAGTGTAACAGAAGCAGGAATTAGGTGGCCCATAGAGATTAGCATGGCAAAAATCATGAGAAAGGTCTCCCAGATTAGTCAGAATTCAGGCCCATATCATGTTTCTCCATGGGCATTTTGGCTTATGAACTGTGGATTATACAGTTAGTCCACTGCATATATACACCAAGATGCTTTTACTCTCATGTGGCTGCTGAATGTCAGAAGTACTGCTGAATTAATCAGACCTATGCATAAATACACAAGCAATAATTTGGGGAACTTCTGTCTCTGCTTTTGAACCCTAACAGGCCTCCACTGGCCCTGAGAGACAAGTGGTACATGGATACAGATGTTAACTGCATAAATCCTTTTTTGTGGGGTTCAGGAAAGA
>NW_020454106.1:108224-123028 GCF_003342845.1 Nothoprocta perdicaria
GGAAGGAAGGAAGGAAGGAAGGAAGGAAGGAAGGAAGGAAGGAAGGAAGGAAGGAAGGAAGGAAGGAAGAGAATATTCACTGTATGAGATTTGGGTTCTTCTTGAAATGGAGTTCTTGAGTAAATCTATAAGAACACATGCAATTATATCAGCATATCTGTTTTTATCCATGGATCTACAAATAGTAATCCAAGTTTTTAAGAMAACTTGAACATGATCATGGAGATGGGAAACCAGATAATTTAGTCACCTTGTTTGCTGCCGATGTTTGACTTCTTCACTTGCATTTCAGTTTGGAAAATGCTTGGGACAGAAGACTTAGATCTTTCTGCTAGGTCTTGGAGTCCTCAGAAATGTGAGAGATCATAAATCAAATGTAGTCATGTATGTATTTAGGAATAGATTTCTAAATATATTCTTCACTTACTAAATACAATGGCAATAACTTCTGAAAATGTCATATATCACTTTGTCTCATTTCAGGCAGCTTAAAATTGCAACATCCACAGTGTATTCAAGCCTTTTTAAGCCGATTTGCTTAGTGAATAGATCTGTTCTCTGAAACTGTAGAGTATATGTAGTTGCACATAGGATATTTATCTACAGATATAAGTGATCAAAATCTATGTTGTCTTTCATATATATGTGTATATATATATATTGAAGTATAAATATATCTATACACACACAAATATATTTATATGCACAAGAGAAGATGCTTGCCTTAAGATACATAGATTTACACATAGCACATCAATTCACAGCTATAGAACTCACAAACATCAAAAWATATATAAAAATATACTAAAACTTTTCAGGTATTAAAAATCATGTTGAGGTTTTAACATGTGAAATGTTTGCTCATTTACTGAGTGGTTAAAAAACTGATTTAGATAGCAATGAAAACTAGGGAAAGGAAACTTTTTTGCTCATTGTACTCCAGCTGAAGAAAAGAAGAGCAGGTGCTGGTTTAAAATAGATTGCATTTGTCTATGTGCGTGTGTGTGTGTAAGTGTGCACATTCACTTGTGTGTGTATTTGTGTGTATATTTCTGAAATGAAAAGCAAAAAAATGCAAATACCAAACTGCCACCCTGTTTAGCGTTTCAAGGAGAAGGAGAAAAAAAAAATCCAGGAAAAAAAAAAAAAAACATCAGCAGGCAATTAGACTAATCTTCAGCAAGCCAGGCTTGTGGGATCATTGTTTGGTATTTGCTAGGGCCCAAGCTGTGTGCCCTGAAGGCCCGACCTTCTAATCATTATCTGTCTGTTTTATTACCCAGCCAAACTGGGCCCAGTTTTAAATAAAATATGCAAAGGTTTCTTAAATTATCACCTGGGGCAAGGCGGATCGCCTTTCTTGCTGTACATGTTGTTAATCTGTGAAATGCAAATTCCCTTCATCTTATAGTTGGGCTTTATTAACTTTTTTGAATTTAAAATTTCTCGAACAATGAGTTCTGTCAGCTTCTGAAATTATATTTTCTCTCTCTCTCTCTCTTTCTCTCTCTCTCCCCCCTTTTTTTTTTTTTCCCTTTTCCCTGTCATGGCTTTGTTTCTTGACTCCTAGTTCCTTGTATCTAGTTGAAGGACATTTCTTCTTTTCTTTCTTTTTTTTTTTTTTTTTTTTTTTTTTTTTTTTTCCCTTTTCCCCCCTCCACACGGAAGCGAGTTTAAAGCATAAAATCACCAGGGGAAATAAGAAGGGTTTCATCTCGCTTTCAGAATTTAATTGGCTCCTTAGCAATTATTAGTTTTTGCTGTTAAAGTCTTTTTTTATTACTATAAGTATTTTCTTAAAGAAACCGCATTACCTTTCTCGGGTGAGGACCTAAATGTCACAGGAAAAAGATGAAGGGAGGATGGCAGCCTACAAGCAGAGGAACAGACTTCAGAAAGGATCCAAGTAACTTAATGCTATTGATCTTGCTACAGTTAGAAGTTGGGCAATTTAACCCTTGTGTGCTTCAGTAATCATCCATTGGCACTATGTTTTTCTTCTGAATATGAAAAAAAATTAAGATACTAACAGCAATTAAAATGYTAGTAACAGTAATGACAATATTTTTTCTTTTTTTTCAGGGGCAGAGGAAAGAAAAATCCCTGGAATCCAGAGTGATTAAGCTTGGGCAGGAAGACTGAGAGCCCAGTTCCTTACCCCTTCCACTGATGGCTGCTTGATAATGAGACTGATGTTTAATCACTGTGCCCTCTGCTTGGAGAGAAAGCTTTTCACAGTGAGGACTATCTCCAACAACTCACCTAGACAGCACCTGCATGGCATGGTCAAAGAGAGCAACTGCAAATTTTAACTCTGTTTCCTGGCTGAGTTGATGCTAGTTCAACTCAAGCTATGCTTAAATGACTAAATGAATGGGACAAGGACCATCTTCTGTCCTTGCGGCGAAGATGTGCATCACAGATTGCATCCAGGTGGCCACATTCCCTTTCCTACTAAAACAGGCTGGGTGCCTTCAACTTGTCTACTGGAAAATCCCTGGCATGAGCTATTCTCAAATCGTTCCCAGGAGCTGCTTCCAAACTGTTCCCAGGCAATGTCTGAAATGGTGCTAGTTGGGCACCATCCAAGACTGTGCCAGGGAGTGAAGAATTAAGCAATGGAGATTATCACATGGTGCTGCTCAAGCTTGTTTTATTTACTATTGCAGGCACGGCATCAGGGAGTGCTCTCTGGCCCAGGAGCAACAAAAATGGAAGGAAACATTTTCAAGTTCTCCASAACCCMCCCCCCCCCTTTTTTTTTTTTTATTTTCTTTTTTAACTGCTTGGTAGCTGAGTATGTGACTAGAAGAGCTAATGAATRATTGCATTAGGAAATGCAGAAAATGCAGAAGCCACAAGCCTTTTCATCGAATAATACCACCACTATTTTTTGCAATACCTGTAACATAATGAATGAAGCCAGGCATTCAGCTGGCAGAATTTCTCCACCTGGTCTGAGTCAGAAATCACAGCTGCTTGCATTCCACTCTGAGATCCTAAAGCAGCACTCAGTATCTAACATCAACATAGGTAACTGCAGTAAAATTTTAAACACCACAATAATGTCATTGATATCTGGGAGCTGTAGGTAGACTTTTTCCCCCTTGGAATAGACCTGATCTAGTGAAATTTCATAGGGTCATAATCTCATTTTTTTTGCACTGGTATAAATCTTGATGAACACCATGGGAATCAATGGAGATAATCCTGATTTAGGCCAATTGCTGAAAGCAGAAGGTGGCCCCATCTGTAGATACTAAAAGTAGTTTTGATTTTTTCCTCATGGCCAATGATGTCCAGCATCCCCTAGGGATTCTTAATCACAATGGCAGTGTGTTACCTTACAACTAATCAGTTTCCTATGAATCTTGGAAACATATTAATTTGACTCATCTTTCAAGCACCATGAGATCAGAATAATGTCTTATGTTTATACAGAAGAAATGAACATATACAAGTAAGGAATGGACTCTCAGTGAGCAAAGTAAAGGAACTGAAATGTGCAAATACAAATTGACAAGAAGAATAACGATGCCTTTATATATGGGTTATTGATTACACCTAGAGCCCTATGAAAATTGCAAAATCAGCTTTTACTATCATTCATTCAAGTTCCCAGCAACTATTGAGTTAAAAAAAAGTTCAATAAATAGTTTCACAAAGAGAGTTTTTKGGGGAACAATGGGTTTTATACTGAAAATCTCCATTCACAGAAGAACAAGAGTATTCATAATTTGTTCACTTATTTGCTTACCTTGCCACGTGCTGATTTATAAGTTTAATATTGGGACTGAGATTCAGACACTGAAAGAAAGACGAACAATACTTTTGCTGTTCCGAATCTARCCTAATCAATGCAGAGAAGGAAATCTTTCTGTAGAACTCTAGATGTCCACAGATATTTCTGAAGTCAAAATGGGCATGAGCACCTAAGAACTATTTGCAAATGGATCTTACTGCCTCTGCACACCATTGAACACTTTTCACACTTTTTTTTTCCTGAATTTTTAGGTCACACTTTCTGACATGATGAGGTGATTTGGGTAGTCATCTCACTCAGCATTAGCCTGATAAAGGTCAGATATCTCMTCTAAGCTCCTCTTAGGCCCTCACTTCCCACAAAAGTATCTATGAAGTTTCACTTCTCCAAAATTAAGAGAAATAAGAAATTTCCTGGTAGAATCAAGTGGTGATTTAAAGACAGACCAGATAATACACTTTTGGATGATAATAGGCAGGTGAGGATGCATCCATTTGTGCATTTATCATTCCAAAGTACTGGTCTCACCAGGGGCCTGTAAGCGCTATTTCAGTGTTTTCAGTGTAATAATAATAACAATAAAAATAATAATAATAATAATAAAACTGTAACAAAAATAACAGTAATTTATTTCCATTTACTTCTCACTCTGGAGAACATCATATAACATATAACRTGAGCAAAAAAAAGTAAATAAACTAACACAAGCAATTTTTTTCCAGTCTTTTTATTTCCAAAATTATAAATGTGCTCTAAATGACAAAATGTTTTTTGATATGAAAAAAAAAGACTTACAAATTTCTCATGTAATTTATAAGAAGAAATAATCCAGGCGGTTAAAAATACATTCTACTGAATAGAAAGTTCTTTGCTAGTTGMTGGTGGCATCAAACTTACAAAGTTCCCTCCAGAAAAGCCAATTCAAAACTTAACAGGAATATATAATACCAAACGATTAGCTAGTGAAAAATGAAGTGATTGTTTAAAGTGAAAGAGCTAAGTTGATTTGCACTACCTAGGGTTTAGGCTCTTATGATATAATTTTGTTTGATTCTTCTATTCTATGGTTCATAGGAAAAATCAAGCAATGTCAGAAAGATTAACTGTAAATGTTCTTGTGTTTGATCATCTTTATGCTTCAATTATAATTACAGAGTCAAGTCTAACAATAGTCTCTCTATAATTTTTTTATTGGCATGCAAAGTTTGCACAGTAAATATTTCTTCTCATCGCATTTTTTCCGTCTCCTACAAGCTCTCAAAGCAAGCATTCTGAACTAAATAGCAATTGAACTGGACTGTTATTATTTTGTACATACTAATTCTGCTCCTAGCTATTTTTTTTAAAGCATGAAATTCACAGATTACAAAGCCTACTGAATCATGTGAACCTATCTTTGAAATGAGTCTGAACCACAGATTTCAAAGTCCAAACTGACTTGAAACTGCACTTCCTCATCAAAGATAAATGTTTAAGGCTAGTGTTCTTGTTTGATCCAAGAGATAAGTCCTCAATTTTAGTCTTTTAGAGTGAAATCTTAATTTCATTCAAGTCCAGTAGCAAAAATTCCCCTTTTTAATGAGGACAAGACTTCGGCTACAGATTTTGGCTCCCTGAAGTTTGGGTGTGGAGGGAGATCTGAAACCACCAGTCTGATTTTAAGTTCACATTTAATGAAAGGGAAGAATAAATTGATTTCCTAGAAAAACACTCTTCAAAGAAGAGCTTTCACAATCTACAGTGCCATTATATGTCTGAACTTTGAGATTACCGGAAAGATTCCTTTCGCATGGAATAGCCTTTGGTTTAGATTCTGTGCTCATAAATTTACAGTTCACACAAGAAAATTAATCACAAGGAGCACTCACCATCACAATTATGCAGCTTTCACTGTATTTAAAAAAAAATGCCAGTATAGAGATTTTTTTAAGCTGCCAACTCTTTTGAAATCAGTGAATTAACATGAGTTTGTGTTTTTCTCATGCAGCATATAGCCTACTGAACCAAATTTGGTGTTCACAGCAGTATTGAAATTTTATTTCCTGCATCAGAAGTGATTTTTTTTTTTCCTGAAGCTTTCTGAAAATTTCAATGCAATAACATACTGATGGTGTTCTATGTAACGTTAGYTCACATAGACAACTACAGCATGCAAATATGAAGCAGATTCACTGCAACAATAAATTCAGAAAGATACTAATCAGATTTATYTCATGCCTTGAAAGGGGAAAGGACTAAAAAAATCAAGGAAAAAACACAGTAGCTTTAAGAGGCAGAGAGACTTACAACAGCAGTTACTGTTGTTGTTATTGGTGTTATTGTCATCAAAACTATTCTTACTTTATCCATATATTATTGTAGTTTTACCTGTTAGAGATCAGATCAAGAAAGGGAATATCTGTATTTCATACGTCCTTTGTGTATACAAAGACATGTATTAGCCATCCGTTCCTTGTAACTGTTTTGTAGAATATTGGAGTCATAGCGACAATTTCKCACGTACAAGAAGCAACACTGCTATATGGTTTCTTATCAACAATGTATAAATCACATACATTTTTAATTAAAAACAAAACTTGACATATTATTTTAACTTTCTCCATGTTTTCAAAAACTGGTGGATTTTTTTCCTGCACTCACTAGAAACAGAACATTTTAATTTTGTAAAACYATCCAAAGTATCATGTGAAATATCTGACAAATTGGAAAAAGAGCAAGTTTAGGTAAATTACTAGAGTCATTTGAAGGTAGTGGCAATGATAAAATATTATCAGATTTTCAGTTCAGTTTTAGAAAGCTTACATCTATGAGAAAATTTTCCCCCAAAAAATGAAAACATATAAAAGACTGATGTTGATCAAACTTAATTAATCACTTTTGGCAATGCTAACTTTTTATTCAGTAAAATTTCTGAATAATTTGAGACAAAAGGGGGGAAAAATATAAGAAAAAAAATCTGCTATTAATAATYAAAAAAAAAGAAACTGAAGCACAAAAGGATGCTTTCAAGCGCAAGTCATTCAAATTATTTTTACGCATTAAGGCAACAGATCACAATGAAATGAGAAAACTAGTTGGACAAAACAAGGAAAACTTCATTAGTAACTTCAAATCACGAATGCTTACATTCACTCTCCAGTAACATCTAGAAGAAAATAATACACAAATGAAAATGGTGTACTAGTATATACGTGTTCCTTCCTTTCTTTTTTTGAAAATTCGGATCTGGATCATATAAAACACAAAAAGCCAGAGTCACCATGCCTCAAATTCATTATCAAAAAGCTGTAAGTTTATTGTAGACTAACTATCTACTTTTATTCTCTACTGAATGAAAAGAAGTAGGTACATTGAGGAGGCAAACCATTCTGTTCTTGTAGTTTTTTGTGTTATTTTTCCTATACCATTGCACACTGATGTGGCACATCTAATGTCTTTGATAATTATAACCAGTAAGAATTCCTCTCTTATTTTGTCTTGGGGAGATAGATTTCCTGCAGACATTGAAACAGCAGTTAAGGTCAGGAAAGGATATTAAACTACACTAGACTGGACAGGGTCATAGGTCATCCTCTGGAAAGTTAGTTATAAAACATCATCTTCTAAATCAAAGAAATCTCCAGTGCATAAAATGAAGCTGCACGAGGTAATGGTGGGGGTTGAAACTAAATGTTTGAGACCCAAGTGAAATTGCTTGTTTGKCTACTTAGCTGAATCATGGAGTTAATTAAACATGTTAATGGTTGCAGAGGTTACCTTCAAGAAAGGTCACCATATGATTTTAAAGGTCATTGTAGTAGCAAGATGAGAACTGGGTGCCTYGCCTCCTGCGTACTGGTGAGGTGTCCCTGTTCTTTGGACCATGTCAAAATCCAGGAAAAGGAGAGCAAACATTTCCACAGTCTAAAACAGAAACTCATTGAAGCAAGAGGGCAAACTGAATGCCACAACATTTGGGASTCATGTAAGATAGTCCTATGTAGGAGTTTAAATATGATAGACATGCACAAGCTTTGTTTGGTTTCAGAGTTTTGTTTGTGTGTTTATTTTGGTTTTGTGCARTGATTTTCTTCTAAAATAATACTTTTGATTTAAGAAAGTTATTCTTAATAAAATTTGGTGAGGCAATTCTTCTTTTTGTCTGAGATAGACAGGATGAATCTCCTTTCAGGAATATCCTTCTATTTCTCAGGACCTACTACTGTAGAAAACACTTAGATGTGTACATGACTTTTAGATTACTAAAATAGTGTGAGATGAATGCCACTCCAGAAGACTAGGAAGATGTGTCAGACTGACTGTTGACTTTCCTACATCACCATTAACAGATATGAATRCATGCACTCTTCTGCAAGGAGACTGTTTTTTCATCATGAGTCAAGTGTGAATTACTGCTTGAATACTGGGAGGAGGAAGACTACAACTGACACATTTCTGATCAGATGGGTATGCATGCTCAGCCTTTTATGATGAATACCACATCTTGTGGTAAAGTGTTTTTTTTTTTTTTTTTTTTTTTTCTTGTCAGTTTTTCCTTATAACCCTCTATCTCTCTCCCAACGTCCATCCATGTATTTTCTTTATTCGGCCTGACAAGGACAGACTTGCATTCATCTGTGTTATATTTTTACAGCTTCCATCTCTGTAGGATCCATAGTCCATTTACCTAAAATCCCATTTGACATCATAATAATAATAAAAAAAAGGGAACAAGTCCATATACAGGTAAGTGAAAGCATCTAATCAAATGTATGTATTTACCATGTAGATATTGGAGAAGAGGATTCTCACCCACAACCTCTGCAACCCAAAATAGGATGCCTGTGATTTAATCATATCTCTAACACAGATGTCTCCATTTCTCTTAGCTACAAGTATAATCAGTGTGGATGTCTATATTTCTAGATCTTACTGGGTCATGGTCCATTCTAAAATAAATAACTACAGTCAGATAAATCACAAAAGTGTCTATTTCTTATAATTGATTATGAAGAGAGTCTAGGAGAAACTAGAACTCAGATGCAGACACACAGAAGTCTGTACTTCACCAGACAAATCCTACCTTTCTTTCAATACAGGAATTTTACTCATTTAAAGCTTAAAGTTTTGGAAACATTTATTCCAATGATTAGCACGGGTTGAACGCGTAACTAGATTTGACAAGGAAATTGAAAACTGTGTGATTAATGTTATAGCAAAAGGTTTTTATCCCCTAATAAAGGTGTAATCTCAATGGTCTTTTATAAACAGATACATAACTCAACAGCTAGGCTGTTCAGCAATAACTTAATTAAGCAATCCTGTCACTGATTTTTGTTTTTACTTCTGGATGATTTTAACATAGCTGAAATCTGTTACTTTTTTGTGGATTAAGTCTATTCAGAACATATTTATGATTTTTCATGCTTTGCTGTATATTCTAGCATTATAGCTTAAGGTAACATGTTTAAAGCTGAGAAAATTATTGGAATTTCGGAATGAAATTCAACTGTTTGGCGCCAGGAGTTAAGAGAATATATTTGTTTGGCTTAGTTGATTCAGTAAGCTGAAAAGCTTACTTTTTTTTTGTGCAGGATGTGGAGTTCAAAGTCTGAACAAACCTAAGACATAACCTCAGCATAAAATTCAATCAAAACCATAGTTCCACCAGGTTTCATGTCAAGGAGTTTTGAATAGTGTCCAACATTACTAGATTTTAGCAAAGATTTTTTACAAGATAGGTCCAGAAAAAAATCAAAAACAAAGGAAAAAAAAAAGCCTTGCTATGTTGAACCTGCCTTAGAAGTGGTGGGATGTTTGAAATTTTTGGAGAAAGAGAGGTGACTGCACTAAGGCTGTAAACCATAATTACACTCAAAAACTTGCAGATGGAATTGTAGGTCTTGATTGTAGGAGGAGCGTGTTGATTATGTGGAGACAATGTGAAAAATTCCCCTTGTTTTTTCAGAACAAAGGTATATGATCAGTTTGGCACTGACTGATATTAGCTTGAATTCCAGCAATACCTAGAATATCACATGAGAAGAGTAATGCACAACAATCCTCAGTTTTCTTCATTTATTTTCACAATATTGAGGAAAGGAAGAGAAAAATAAGTAGGAAAACTAAAATTCTACAGATAGAGCAAGCTATCTGATTTTTTTTCAAAGACAATGAGCTTCTTCCTGTCAATCCTCCCTAGTCTACTCGTATTATTATTATTATTATTATTATTATTACTAAAGATAATAAAAATAAAGGTAAAATATGGCTCTAAAGCACACAGAGTAGTGATAACATAGTCTGATTCATAAAATAGCTAACAGTTATGTACAACAAACTTTTGTGACTAACGCTCCCATGATGTGAGCTTCTATCAAATACGTTGTGCCGGTTCATAGGAGAATTGTAAATTGGCCAAAGTTTATGCTACATCTTAGACCTACTTCTGCCATCCTTGCCAGGTGTGTAGAAGTGCAGTGGGGTCTAAACTGATGTACCTCATAGGCACATGCAAAGTACTGTAGCTTATGCTCATAGCCTGCCTTTGGATTTGTGTGAAAGCAACACCTGACAAAATCTTTTGCACTGGACTAAATCATGTGCACTTGGTGGAGTAACACCAGTACTCCATCAAGGGTTTTGCTCAGAATCCAAGACTACAGATGGAATCATGACTCTGCTGGAGTTGGTCCAGAAGAGAAGCTGATCCAAATAGAATTAAAATATAAGACTTAAATAAAGAAATGCCTAGATACTGGTAACTACCAGTATAATTGGAAAAGTGGCAACAACTCCAAATAAAAATTTGTGCTAGAATTAAAATTCCCCCACAAAGACAAAATATTTATGAGTAAGAGCTTAAATCAAAGCTGATTATGACAATATTTACTGCCGTATTTATGCCATTCTAGATATTCCTAAATGTATGTTAAATAGAAATGTGTGGGTGGGTGTGTGCATATTTGTGAGTGTAGAAGGAAAAACTTAAAAAATATCCAAGGTAATTTTATTTCTAAAAAATAGTACAAAAAAATCACTAGCATTCTGAGTTCCAGCCTGAAGCACATTTTTACAGCTGAAAATAGGGGCTCATAATGAAAATGCTGACACAACCTTAACTATAGAGGTGGTAGCAGGCAATACTATAATAAATAATGTGGGAAATATTTTACACTTCAAGGCAATTACATGTTCAGCCATCTTTTGGATTTCTGGGCCATGAAGGGTAGGGATTAGGTGTACTTGACAACTGTAAAAGACCCATGACTCATGACTGCTAGAAGGCACAAATGAATTACAAAAGCTGAGAGAAAGCTTTGTAATCACATAGCATAGGTAAAATATTTTTTATTTGGGGTAGATAAGGATCAGATAAATGGAAGGATACAAGCTCCAGATTCCATTTAGTTTGCTTCTTGAAGAAATGGTGAAAGTTGAGTTAAATCTATTGTCCTAACTTGCCTACCATCTATCTGTGCATTTCTCCATGCCATACAAATATGACCTTAATTTTCTTTCGAATGAATGTTCTTACTTGTACAACAGGACTACTTGGAAGCAACCTGGCCATTAAGTGGGAGAATGTTACAGTTTCCTGCATACAGAAATCTATGCAGGTGAATTAAGTTTACAACGACTCTAAAGAGCATCTTCCTCAACCTTCAACTCTTCATAAACAAAAAATAAGCCAATGCCAAAAACAAGCTCTTTGTTCAGGTGATGACTAAAAGTCTCAGACTTGAATTAATGAAGCTTCTGTCCTCTCTTTCTGCTCAGTGACATGTAATTTTCAATTGGTGGGGAGAAATGTCCACCATGAGGAGAGAATTCCTATGATCTTTATATATAATTTTCATATGACACTAAGGATCTTCTGGAGATTTTTGCTCCACTCTGTTCATTGGGAAAAAAAAAAGTGGCGTTCACATACTTTAAAATGGCAGATACCTGAATTACCCTGGGTGAACCACTCTCCTAAGATCATGATTTTTTTATTCTGCTATCTAGTGAGTTAATAATAATTGAGTGTTATGGTCATTTTTGTGACGTCTGTCAAACAAGCTCAGGCTTTGCAGCATAAAACCCATAGCAAACAAGCATATATCTGTGTGATGAGGCTGTTGGTAATCTGTGCAAGGAGGCCAGAGAAGGATGAACCGCTTAGCACTGTCATCCAACAGGTCCTCCCAACATGTCTCCCATGTTTTAAGCTGCTCATTATTATGTTTTCCAAGAATTTATGCTAGTGTGTGGGGCATATATTTTCAGAATTTTTTATCTGACATCTGCTTTTCAAAAAGCAGACAAAATTCTTATCCCAAAAACCTCCCCGCCCAAACATTTTATCTTAGATGCTTAATAAACATTTGAAACATCTCTGGATCTTTGGCCAAATGTTCCTAAGACTATGSATGACTTCATCTGGAACTTAATTTCCAACATATTCCATGTCTATATGGTCTTTGTTATAATATTTGGCAGAATACTAACTTTTTAAATCTACTTCCACCATCTTATTTCTTTCATCAGTCTTGGCTAAAACAAATGAAGTAGATAATGAGGAACTAGCAAAAAAACAAGTAAAGAGATTTCTTTAGTCATAAATTAAGCTTGATTGCCTTTTTCAAAAGAAAAAAAAAAAAGAACTCATAAATGATATTTCAAATTCTGTTGTTTGGAAAACTCCTAGAGGGTAATSAAGGAGGACTTGGTGGGTTAAATATGGTACAATGGAGATGAAAACTTGGTCCCTTATAGGAAAAAAATCATTGTGCTTTATGTGAACATGATGTGTCCAGAATTTTGGTCAAGTTTTTAATTCTAATTTTCATGATATTCTGAGTACCCTAAAACCATTCAAATTATTCTAGCCTCACTTTTGTCAGTTGCAGCTTATTTAAGACTTCTTCTTTCTAGCATTATAACAGCTACCGTGTAAAATGATGAATATTCAGCTTCCATTTTAGGAGTCTGCATGGCTACAGAGATAGATGCATACTTTTCACTATATGTGAGGGTTAGGTAATAGCATGATAGCTTAAGACACTTAAAATAATGTGACACCAATTTATTACTATTAGAAAAAAGCCTTTGGAAAAGACCCTAAGCATTATGTTAGCATTGATATGTCAATCCTTTATTTGAAGGATGGCAAGTCTGAATCCCAGCACAGCCTTAATTAACAGAAAATAATTAGCATCATTTTCCCAGCTGTGAATTTGAGATTTTTTTCCTACAGAATCCATTGATTGATAATTAAGGAGGAGTTAGTTGTAATAAAACTCCCAGTATTGCAATTCCTAATTGGCCTTTAAGGACATTTTACAGTTACAGTTACTTTGTTCCAGGCGTTTTCTAGTTTTTTTTTTTTTTTTTTCCTTCAATATCAGCTTTAATAAGGAATCCTTTCTGAGTGAGGTAAAAATGCAGCTGAAAAGAAAAAAGCCATGGTAATGTCACATCTCTGAATTAAAAACTTAACATATAATACAGTCCATTTGATTTGTTTGGATAATAATTGGTGCTAAGTGAATGTAAAAACCTTTGAAGTTTGGTTTGAATAACCCAAGATTTATCCAGGCACTTGAGTCTTGAGATTAATCTGCATTATCACAGAGATTTGTGTAAATGCTTAACTTGMTGTACAGTAAATGCTCCTGTTGGTTTCAGTGGAATGGAGCATCACGTGTACAGTTAAGCAGATATACGTATATCCTTAAAGGAATGCTGCCCTAGGCTGGAAATCTTATAGGAGCAGATTCAGTTCAGGGCATGTCTACTTGTTTCACATTTCCAGCCAGTCTTCAGCTACTGCTAGTACAGTGTCCCCCAGGGCATTAAAACTTTCTTTTACCAATCTTACAAGTAAAATTGATCTAAAAGAACGCATGTAATGATTTTCTCTTATTAGCTCATTGACATAATTTTGATTTTTTTTCCTTAAGCTATCTTAAAATTTCAAATTGTGGTTGAAAAAAGTAGATTTGTCCTATTTGTGTTTTCTCTCTTTCTTTCCTTTCCCTTGTTTATTCTCCTACCTGAAAAGCAAGCTGGAAGAATTGACCAAAAAAAAAAAGAAAAAAAAAAGGTGTGTGTTTGTGGTGTGAAAGAGAAAAAGGATCTTAATGCCCCTAAGTACAAAACACTCAGAGAGTATTTTATACAAATTCTCTTTTCATAAAGATGATTTTCTAGCAAAAAAGTATGAATAAAAATGTCAAAGATATTTATGTACCAGTAAATCAATATGTTCAATGGAACATAGTAATATAAGAATAATACTATTTGACCAAAAAGAAACTTTCATAATTGGTGATAAACCCTGTTTCCAACTGGTAAAAGCAGATATGAATAATCAGACTTAGACTTTCATGGATGCTGTCAGTGACCACCACAGAAAGATTTAAGCTTTCACAGGCTTGCATGGTTCATTAACACCTGCTGTATCATGGGCAAAAACATCCTATGATATAAGAATTCTGCTATTGTTGTTTCCACCCGTTATCACCTTCTTGTATTATTTCTTTGTATTGTTTATGTGTAATTTTTGGCCTGCTTTTGCCAATGATGAAGTCTTTCTGCACAACCAAAGTGTCCGGAATGCCTTCAGAAGAGCAGATGAGCTCAATTTCCTGATCTTAGGAAAGMCTTGCTGATGCTTTTCTGCCTCTGTGAGAAGGATGTCAGATCACTGAGCTGTGTCTTTGCTACATCTTGGCTGGACTAATTCAGCTTTCTCTCTTTGGAGGTCTTCCAGCAAAGATATATGCTCGTTACAAATTTATTCAAAATGCCTCCATTGTATTTTGATAATATAAACTGAAACGTCCTCTCTCATTTCAGTCATGCTTAGATCACCAGACTAGCTTTCCGTGAAAAACTACTGAGCTTGACACTATCATAGCTTATGTTCAAGACAATTTGGTTTTCTTCCTAGCAAACCAAGCTTAAGCATCATTTCAGCTATCAGGAGGATGTGAATTACCATAAAGAGGCCATGAGTCATCTTAGCTAATATTGAAGCTGCTATGGATGCTGATACCAGATACTTCAAAATAAG
>NW_020454106.1:123045-126931 GCF_003342845.1 Nothoprocta perdicaria
AAAAAAAAAAAAAAAAAAAAAAAATTATAGATACAGACATGTGAAATCCATAACGCATATTTGCAGCCATTATGCATACATGCATAATGGGAACAGTAATCCCAAGTCCTTCTTATCACTCCCTAAAAATTGAAGGTTTTTACCTCACACAAGGTTTTATTTTAGGTCCAAGATGAGTCACAGTGGTATGCAATGCACGTGGCTGCCTAGAGTAGTAGCAAGCAACTGTGCTCCATCTTCAACTTTGCCAGTGTCACAGCCCTGCAAAGCCCAGCTGGCTGCTGCCACCACAGAGGGAGGGATTAGTGAGGATGAGGTTGCAGCTTCTACTTATGGCGAGGGCGCAGGCTGAAATAACCATCACTATCCTTGCTTCACTCGTGCCCTGGAGGCAACGCTGGCGTCAGCTGAATGCATATGTACGTTTGCATTCACGTGCATGCATTGCCTGGGCACACAGCTGGGATAAATCAGGGTATCTCCACGGATGATAATAGAGCTTGGCTGTCTTTCACCCGTTAAAGAGATGGGCTTGTAAGTATCACACAGGGATTCGCCTGGGTATCGTAGGAGAGAAGTCATCTCGATTGACCTTAGCATTCTAAGAGGGAGCTGTCAAGTCTCAGCTAGTCTTAACTCCTCAAGTAAAAGAGAGCTGAGCACGCCAGGGAGCTACTTGATGTACCTGTTACTAAGCTGTTTTAAAATTCAGGCAATGTGGAATGCTTTAACGCATGAGATGACAAATTGTCTGAGCAAATTCAAAATTTTGTCCACATTTGCTGAGCTGAAAATTTCCCCCATACTGAAAATTCACTGGCAAATTATTTCATTTCCCTCTCAAAATTGCATTCTTCAGAGATTTTAAGATTTACTCAGAAGATTTACAATTTCCTGAAAATATGTCTCTAGTTTTAACCTAATCACTCCAAGTTTTTTTTCTTATTAAGAGACTATATTAAATATTGTGGGTGAGAATCTTAGAGCTGCCTGCAAAAATGTCTAAGTTTTGCTATTATCATCCCATCAATGATTTCTGTCCAGTTTTCCTCCTAAAGTTGCACAGAAATCAGGAAGAAACCTCAGAGTATTGCTTGTTCCATTGTGTGAGAAGACATTTGCCCATCTATAAGCAAACATGACACAAGCTTCCCTCACTTCTTCAATAAAAATTTCATTTCCACAATCTCCAGAAAATTCACACCAGGTGCATCTCCCTACCTCTATTTTATTCCCATTAGTTCTCCTCTTCCCTGCAAATGTAAGGAACAGTTCATTTCCCTTCTTTGTAGCATTTTTTTTACATCTTCAAAGACTGTTGTCTTGTCTCAGCARAAAAATTCAGTCCTTTTAAACTAAACAAACCCCATGAAAGAGTCACAACGAAAGAACAGCACCATCTGAACCAGAGAGACTGATAACGAATGAACAAACAGAGGTGCACATGAGGTGCTGAATACCAAGAGAGAAAAGTCATTTGTGATCAAAACACATACTGGCTGGGGTGACTTTATTGATTTTGAAAACACAGCAACATCTTCTAAGGGGAACTACCTAGGAAAAAGGTATTAAAAAAAAAAAAAAAAAAGAAAAAAGGAATGAAATCCTGGATAGTTTGGTACGGTGTTTGAAAAGTGTTCCCATTGATATCTTGTACTGTAATTTTGTACATTCCAGGAAAATATTGGGGTGGAGGAGAGACTATAAATATCTACAATAGGACAACTTATATATATTTGAAAGTGATATATAAGGCAACTTAAATGCTATATTTTTGCTTCAAATTCTGAAATTTTAAAGGATATTTCTCAAAATGTGGATCAAAATATGCAAGTCTAGGTGCCAAAAATCAAGCTCCAAAGCTCATACTGAGGCAAGAAATAAGAGGTCTGATTTTTGAAACAGACATATTGCACATAGTTGCAGTTAAGAGGACAGCCTGTCCCCAACCACTTCACAGGCCAAGGAGGTCCGTCATGTCATGTCACCCAATGGCACAGCAGCACAGTCTGTAACAGTCATATACTGTGTACAACGTGGAAAATCTCCAGAGATTTAAAAAAATTAATTGGAAATACAAAGTTTGATCAAAATGATATTGTTGCTGATTCTGCGATTTTGGTTTGTAGATTTTTGAGGAACAGAAGGGAGAGAAAGCTACTAACTAGCCTATTACTTACGATTTCTGGCTAACTGTATAGGAGCCTGGAGTTTAAAATCCTACTTAGTCACAGGATCCTGGGGGTAAGTCAAAATACTAATGCATTTCAGACAATTTCTTCATCACAAAAAGATTTTTTGACAGTTATGTAGTTCATGAATCATTCAGATGCTGTAGTGATGAGGTCCATGTAGAAAGGTAAAGCTTTCTCGATCAAGGTGATTTTTGCTGGAGCACAGAATGTGATCGTTCATTTACTTTCCTTGATATATGGTTAATAAAGATACTGTGAAGCCCAAAGATGGTTAGCTAAGGACACTCTTTCCACTGACATGAGAGATACGAAGATCAGTAAGACTCAAAACCTGAAATTATATTATTTTCACTCATCCGTTCACAGCATTGTGCTTTATTTTCATTTGAGGTTTTTATTAGGTATGTCATATGTGTTCACATATACATTTTGTATTAAAAATAGAACAGAACCTGATATAATGAACTCTGAGAACTGATTAAATATAATGATTAGGTATGAATATATCTCCAAAAAAATATTCAGGTATTTTAGAGGAGAGTATAAAATTCTTATTGATGGTCCCCTCATTGCTTACCCTTTAGGTTTCCAAGAGCTATTTCTTTTTCTCATAGAACTTAATATACTCCAAGATGCTGAATTCTGTGTCAGCTGTAAACATGCAGTGAAACATTTACATGTAGGCTTCCTTCAGCACCTCACATTCAAGGACTGAACAATGAAGCAGCACTGCTGTGCAAGATCCAAATTGTGCTGCTGGCAAGAAGATTCTCAAATAACTGTGGCTCTCCTGGGAGAAGGAATATTATACTATGGAATAGAGAGTATTTGCCATAGAGCAAGCTGGTCTGAAGGGTTTTTTTTTTTTCCCACTTGTCTTTCATTCTGTTTATTTATTTGCTTGTACTGTCACCAATGTCATCTGAAGCCAAGAAATGCAATAAGGTTAAATATATTGCAGGGAATTATTTTGATCTGCCAACTACATGAATAAGTTCACCTTGCCTATGATAAGCCATCAAATATCTGTGGGAGCATTTGGTGCAATCAATCTATTACACATCAATTTTATGGCTGTATAATGAGTTTTAATTGCTGCTTTATTAGTCTGACTAATATTAATCGTCAGTAATTGCTTTGCATTCACATTGACTTTCTCATTTAAATTACATTTCCAATATTTAACCACAAATGTACATATACTTTATGGAGTTTTTGCTTTCGCCTTGTATCAGAAAACCCTGTTTGGGTTGATTTTCTCTTTTCTACGGGTTCTCTGGCCCTGAGGAATGCTGCCTGGGAAAGCTAAACTTGTTCTTGGTAAATATATAGGCCTTTGGCATTTGGAAAGTTTATTTCAAATTTCCTTTTGACAGAAATATGACATGGGTTTTGTGTACTAATACGCAAACCACTAAGATGTGTAAACACATTTGCACATTTTGTGTCCCACAGTCTATGGAACTACTCAAACACATTAAGTTATGCATATCTTTGAGTGAATTGTAGGTCTAAAGCTTACCCCAAAGCACACACAAAAAATAAATCTGGCAGGATATAGGATGATTTTTGACTGGCAAGCCACAGATCAAGTGTTATTTTAAGTCTGGATTTTAGTGCATTGCCAAAGTTGTAGGCTCAGATGTTCAGATCTGGAGTTTTAAGGGAGTAAGAATTGAGTTGAAAAAAAA
>NW_020454106.1:127057-181845 GCF_003342845.1 Nothoprocta perdicaria
TTTTTTTTTTTTTCCGTTTCACTTGGCTTCTTATGATTTCCTTTTTCATTTGAAATAAAGTCCATCTGATTTTGCAGTGATGAGCTCAGCTCACTGAGTAGACATGCCAGTTGCCATTAATATCAACTGATCTTCCAGTGACAGCTGGCTAATATCACCCTGGAAGCACCTCCTGAGTTAAAATCAAACTGTATTGGGGGAAGAAAAGACCTACCACTGGGGTGTTTCGTATGTCTGGTTTGTATGATGTTAGACTGCTGGAATTATGATTAGGAAAAGGTGGTAGTTGAGTTAATAACATTGTATTGCAATTTACTTTCTGAATTCATGAAAGAGCTAATATAGCTAGAGAATATGAGAGTCAAATGTCCACTGGGTATCTACTGCAGACCAGTTAGGTAAAATATATTAAGTCTCCTGGTGTTTATTCATTTATTCTTGACTATCCCTATCTCTTTCCTTTTTCCTTTTTCCCTTTCCCTTTCCCTTTCCCTTTCAAGGACAATCCTTTGAGGATAATATAATACCTATCAGCACAAGTTTAAAGAGAGATTTCTTTCAAGAAGGGATCTCCTAGGTCCCCCTGGGCAACCCCAGCTAGAGTACCATCAAACATAGTCCTGTTTTATAGTGATGTGGCCATTCACTTTGGCCATGTTGGTCTAATATTCTGCACCATGCACTCTGACCAGGAGATCTGAATTTCAGGACCTCCTTAGACTGAATGGCTGGAAAACATCTATTTTCCCATCCCAGAAGACTACTATAACCATCACATTACAGGGCACTCTGGGTGAGTGCACAGCCAGGAATGTAAGACCATGGGACCAGACAGATAGACATCAGGCAAGAGGGAACCTGCCCCTGGCCCTAGTCTAGAGCATTTGGCTAAGGAGAAGGACACCAGATGTTTTCATGCCCAGCCTGAATGCTATTTTTCTTCCTTATCCCAAAACTGATCTCACACACATTCCAGAGTACAGGTGAGACCTCATGTGTGAGAACTAAAAGCTCAAGCAACTACAGGCTAAGAAGAGCCTTGGATCCTAGGCTTTCATTACAGTGAGTCTTCTAACCATTAAAGCCTCATACTTAAAGTGATGGATACTGCCACAACACTTTTTGTTCTTTCTTGTTAGACACCATTCCTGAGGAAGGCAACAATCTGAATGGGAATAGACATCTACTAACTTCTGCTGAATCTTCAAGGAYATGGTTGTAGAATCATAGAATTATTATGGTTGGAAATCAAGATCATCAAGTCCAAAYGTAAATCCACCACCATCATGTCTACTAAACCATCTCTCTAGGTGCTTTATCTACATGTTTCTTGAACACTGCCAAGGATGGTGACTTCCCTGAACAGCCTGTTCCAATTATGATCAGAAGCCTTGAAGTCTTTCAAGGTCTTCAGTCACTCACTTCTCAATGCACTTCATACATTCATACATTCCCTTACTCCCAGCGAGTAAGCAAATATCACCTCTCATCCAGGAGTGGGAATCTCAATTACTGCAGCTTGGACAAATTGTGTTCCCCAGAACAAGTCCAGGCCGTTCACAGCAGTGTCTGAGGAGCCCAGTGGGACCCCTGCTTTCAACCCTGCCACTAACACTCTAGTGCTGAAACGTCYGAGTGCCCTGCTGACCTCCCCACAATGATGCAGAACTCAGTTGATATGAAGGTCTCAGCAAGGCTAGCACAACTAAAATCTTCCTCCTGCATTGCTGTTGTTATTTTTGAATGCTAAGGCAGCAGAACTGGACCAGGGAGCTGATCTACTGAGTGAGAATGTGCTGTTTTTACACTTTTCAGGGCCGAATTGTTCTTCTAAATGTGTCTGCCAGTCTTTTCGCTGTCAGGTGAAATCCTTTCCTGTGGTGATTCTTGCTCATTCGCATGGACTGTCATCACAGAGGTCAGGAATGAGTTTCCCCCCCATGGCAAATTGGCAGGGTGTTTATGTGTGAGGGACTAATCCACCTTCCTCAGAAGCAGTTAGCTGAGATTCGCAGGCAGGAGCAAACGGYCAGAACAAAGGTCAGGGAGCACAGATGGACAAACATTTGTGGCCTTTCTTGTTTCTGCCTTAATTGCCTCTGATAGGCACTGCCAGACCAGCATAATACAGCCTGGACAAGGCTGTTATTGATGGAGAAAGGATCCCTGTAAGGATCCCTCACGAGGCAAGTGAGAACCTGCACCTCCTGTAGAACTCAGCTGKATTTTGAACCTGCATCTCCTGTAGAACTCAGCTGGATTTTGAACCTTCAATTTTAAATCTGTCTCTATGTCCCTCTCCAATGAAACAGGAAGATATTTAATTCTTTTCCACAGCTCATTTCTTAAGGTAGAGTTTCATCTCTGTGTAAACCCCCCAAAATCAGACTGAGTCATAAGTGCTGTGGAATCCCTGGCTTCTGCATGAGTTTTGTGACTTCTTAGGGACTCTGGGAAGAAGGAAAAATAAAAATAAAATAAAATAAAATAAAATAAAATAAAATAAAATAAAATAAAATAAAATAAAATAAAATAAAATAAAATAAAATAAAATAAAATGTTAAAGGTCCCTATACTCTTAATCTTCTGGCATGAAGGACTCAGCACCTTGCTCTAGACACCTAGGCAATGCATAACTCAATTAAATACCTTGAGCCAGGACAGAGGCTTTGGCTTCAGAGCTCACTCATCCAAACTCCTGGGTTCCCTGCCAAACCCTTGGCCCAGGACAATTASCACTTTCCCAAACAGTTCCAAGACAAGGTTTAAGAACCAGCAGGAGCCAGAGGCCATTCCCATTAAGGAATTTGGATGTGAATAGCTTGTTTTGGAGGCTAAGAGAAATAGGGAAGTGGTCAAACCACATCAGGTGGATTTAGAGCCAGACKACAGGCCCCACAGTAATTCTTTTAGTAGCATAGATGTGGCAGTAGTGAAAAATAAACTATTAACTGTCTCTAAAATCTGGAGAGGAAAAGCTTCTGGGGGTCAGATTCTCAGCTGGAGTAGATCAGTATCAGAGCTGTGCTGGTTTACAGCAGCTGAGCAATTACCCTGCATCCTTAAAAACAAACAACTGGACAAATATAGAGCTGCTTATTGTTTCCTTCAAGAACTGCTTCACTCCTCCCTCCCTTCCCTCCATGTCTGAAAACCTTTACCACTGCACAGTGAAAGCAAATAAACAAGGAAGGTTAAAATCTAAAACCACTCATCCAAGTTAATTAAGTTCAGCCAGCCTCAACTACATCATCTGGTAAGATCTGGCAAGTGGTGTGTGTATGTATGTGTGTATGTATGTATATGTATGCCTGTGTATTTCTTCTGCTCAGGGAAATTAATCTCAAAGTGCACCTACTTTTAAATATACTATTTCTATGCCTGGCTGTGASTTTTTGTTTTGTTTATCCCTTGTCTGTTTTTGTTCTTACAGCCACTGTCATATTTTTTCTCTAACTTCCCATTATTACATTTTCCTCCTTTTATTTATGATGCTTGATTTCCAGTGTACATTATTGCTGCTCTGTTGGTACTTTATTAAATACGATACAGATACTAGAGTGAGAGTGAGGTTTTATGTCCCACACATGGTGTGTCGTAATTGTGGCATTTTTACTTTCCATTAAGAAGTATCTCCAGGAGGGGAGGATGGGGACTCGGTTCATTACTTCTATAAACCAAAGAAGAAACCCCAGACAAGCTTGATGAGTTGTTAAGTAGTCTTTAAAGAAGTCTTTAAATCAAGATTAGATGCCTTTCCTAAGGAGACATGGTATTTCAACCAGAAGTTAGAGGCCTGATAGAGGAGTCACTGGTTAAATTCTATGGCTCGCAGTATGGGAAAAAGTCAGACTACATTAAAATARTGGTTCTTCTGGCCTTAAAATTTATGAGAGTGTAATTAGAAGATAGTGTTTTTAGCTAGCCAAGGTACCAGACAGAGTAAAACTATAAACAACTCCATGGTGAGCAGATAGACTTCCATGTYGAAATCTTGGTTGAAAAGACCAAAYGAGCACAGACTTAGCATAAGCAATAGAATTGCTCTTCTGGAGRTAAGCGTCTTTCTTCCTAGAAACTCTCTGAGGTCTTTCTAAGAACCTCTCCTTCTACACCAGCTCTGTCCTCTTTGAAATTTTAATGTATTTTATCTTCATAGTTCTCCTTCTGGGAAAGGATGGCTCTTGTCCCAACTATATAGCTGTCGCATGGATACCTCACCATGTGAGTGCTTCAGAGAACTAAAAAGGCGCTGAGGCTCACACCCTTCAGCTCTATCACTGCTGTGTCCTGGCATTACTAGAATCCTAGTATAATTGTATGGCTCTTTTCTGGGTATTTTCACAGTGAGTTCTAGACCCAGAAAAAACCAAACGGGTGCCCAGGAGGGCAGACTGCTTGGGGCCACAGAAATGGTCATCTCATTAATTACTTAAAATATGCCGAAGCGTTGGTAAGGCAAAGCAGCAGCTGCTGCCAGGAAGTTACTCTTCTCTAGGTATTGCTAGCTGCCCCTTGCTTATCTAGTGGCACAAAGATGATGAATGGGAGCACTTGAACAGTTTATTTAACTTTATTATTATTTATTTATTCRTAAATATCTCCTTATTTATGGAGTCTTTGTAAATTTCAGTGAAAAAGTACTTCTATGAAGGTCTGAGGTTGGCAAAAGGTTGAAGTTGCGTGTTTTTTAACAGAAGACTATGTGGGATCAAWGTATCCATAAAGTCGTGAATATGCAATTTTTTTTTTTTTTTTTGAAAATCATTATCACACATTTTCTGCAGTAGGAGAAAATAAAGCTTTAGATTCAGGGTCCAGAGTCAAGATTTAAGCTAAAATCTTTGTGGGACACCAAAGCATATAGGAGGGCAAGCTCCAGAGGTTGCTGAAATGGCAGAGAACATCTCTCCATACTTGTCTGCAGACTACTTAGACTTAGGCCACTACTTGGTGGTTATATTTGCTATGTTGTTTTCAGTCTCTTTGCCAGTTATCAGCAGCAGAACTGCAGCTGTCTGCTGAATAACACATTTGTTTATACAGTAGATTGAGAATATTTGTGTGTGCAGCAAACTCCTTGGGGGTATAAACAATATGTTTCCACGGAGGCCCAATGTCATTAGAATAATCAAGACTTGTAGGATGATAAACAGAGTCACAAACGGAAAGTACTACATAGACTCTCTAGTGCGGTATCGCATTCAGTGTCAAGTCCCGAGGATGCTCTGTTCAAACAGCTTTTCCTGTGGCGTAGACACAGGTTGCTACATGCTTTATGGAGGAATCAAGGGGAGACATGGTCATGGTTCATTTTTGATGAGATCTTGTCGGAAGCATGCTGCTACACAGCCGAAATCCCTTTATTTCACAAGATCCAAACCTTTTCCTCTGCGTAAACCATATGAAATCCATCCTAGTGAAAGAATGCCTACTTTTCTCTTTCCTGAGGAGGCCAGACWTAGGCTGTGGTTTCTCCCACATCCTAATGATGCTTCTGTGATCCTGTGACAATTATAAATTTTATCAGTGTTATTTTGAATACAAAGGATGCAAAGTAGTGAGAAGAGTGTGCTGCAGCTCTGTATGGTGGTGTTATTTCATACCATTATTTAGCACTGTAAATGTTACTAGTTACTGAATTAGTTCTGAGGGTTTATAGAAGTCATCAAGAGTTAAAATCCTCAAGATAYAGAGTTGGGACACCACTTTTGGGTAGGAGAAGATAATCAACATCATCTGGAGTGGATCACAGAGAAAATCTTGGCATCAGCTATGGGTACAGAGAATTTGGTTTGCATAAGAAATGGTCATCAAAAGGCATGAACATAATAAAGGCAGTCAGGTAAGGTCTGTGAAAGGCAGTCAGGTAAGGTCATGTGAAAATGATGGTGAGCCCACATAATTGTATAGACAAACTCTGAAAGATTTCCATTGTCTTAAAGAGGCGGAGTATGGATGATATGAAGTCATCTCCAGGTATGGTAACAGGAGGTATAACTCTGACTTTCTATTCTTGTGAAAAGTAGAGCATACACAGASGGTTGTACACATATACATACACAGCCGATCCTGAGGGGTTGAGGGGGAAATAAAGGTCTTCTTCCAAAAAAAAGTGCATGGAATTATGAGTTTATTCATGAATAAAGACAGTGGAAAATGAATAAAGGACAGTTACCATGATGAAAAGGTAGCAAAGATTATAGAGGAACAGAGAGGTTGCTGAAACTGTCTTCCTAGTGATAGCCACAAATATGACTAGTGCACCRATCCCAGATGTACTGCCTGAAACACTGCCTCCTAATTCACCAGCTATATGCATTGGCAATAATAGCTCATACGTTGTCGTAAAATTTTTGCTGTGGGGACACTTGAGAAAAAAAAAAAATCATTATGCTTATATCTTTTTATTATTTTTTCAAATAGTATTTTCCCACTGACTTGTAAATCAAATGGTTTTGCTTCACACATGCATTCCTAGTGCTGGTAAATTAATGTTAAGATGTTAAGGTCATTGAGGCCATAATGAATTGATCAAGAGGGAGGAAAGAAAAAAGAAAAACAGGAACAAAAAAAGAAAAAAGGACTTTTGACTTCTTGACTTTAGCCTCCTTCTCGTGCCACTGTGAGTGACAGAAGTCTTTGGTAGCCGGTTCATTTTGTTTTATTCCTTCTGTCCTATTTTTCCTCTTCATTGAATTCAGGTTCTCCCTCTGCAGGTGAAAGATCTCTCCTTAAGTATAGTGCATCTGTTCACTTGTAGAAAAACAGTGCTGACAAAATTCTTGTAGAATGATCTGACTTTTCTCTGTCTCTTAGAAATTCTGGTTGATAAGAGGTCAGAAGAATGGGGCAGCTAATCTGCCATCCTAAATCAGAGATATAAGTATACAGAATCCAAGCTCCACGGTCCAACACTATCCAAGAGTGGATGTCCGGGTAAAAGACAGCGAGTACAGAACAAATATTCTGTTACACCTGCAAGCCTCCATCTTTCCTAGGTCCCATTATCCACTTATCTTTATTGCCTAATGACATTTGGTTTYCCTTTCACATTTATATCATTCCCGTAGTTCAGATCTATTCTCCATCTATTCCCGTACTTCAGATCKATTCTCCATAGTCAATGTCATATTTTTAACTTTATTAACTTTCCCCTCTCTGACCCTACCAGCAACTGTCCTAGTCCACTTGTGGTGGCAAGCCCCAAAASGCTGTTTGTCTCTGTATGTATGGAGGTAATGTGGAGGAGAGCCACCTCGAATTTGTACATTCTTTCCTCATCTTTTCTATTAACTTCCTGTGCCAATCTGGACAAAGGGTTTCTATAATGGTTTGTATGTTTTATGTAATGCCTTATATATATGAAGTTAGATATAATGTTTTTGTTCATCATATAAGCTCTTGAAAAGGCAAGGTCTGTGCCACCTGAAGCCAAAGTTGACATCTAGGCTGACTCCTCAAAYGTATAAACTTAAAATTTCACCCAGTACTTCTAAGTTTGGTGTGTGTGTGTGTATATGTGAAAGCATCTAGTAAGAAGATATTTATTACACGGGCCAAGGAAATATTCAAATTAAAGTAGTCCAAAATAATAGCTAAAATGAGAGTTAGTGTCAAGACATGAAAGATTTGGGAGATTCTCCCCTCTCTCCCAAATCTAAGCATCAACTCATTTCCCTTTGGGGAAAATATATCATTCCATGTCTTGTCTTCTACAGATCTTAAAGGATGCAATATTCATTCATTTTAAGGCACATATATTCTTTGCAAAGTCTTGTTACATAAGAAGAGTAGGAAAGATACATGAATAAAATTTAATGGAAAATCGAGAACAAAACAGACATAGTTCCAAGGTGTCAGGTAGGAAAAAAGAGGGAAATTTAGATCTCTCTGTTCAGATAGGCCTATGTCAAGAGACTGTAAGGCTCTTCCAATTAGGTACCTGCTACATCAACTCCCAGGAGTTGTATAGCCTGATAAGTATGTGTTGACCTAAATTCCCCTTGTCCTGTCACCGAATTCCCTATGTCATTAACACAAGACAGTTCTTGTCCTTCCTCCAGCTTCTGTCTCTCCATCTTTTCATTACTGGTGGTATGTCATTTACTGCACAGATGTTTCTCCCAAGCCATTGTAAGGTTATTTTTCGAGTCACTTCTTTCAGCAGATGTTCCCCAGTTCCCAGGTGTATGTGCTGTGCTCTCCACTGAGCCGAAACTCAATGATGCACTTGACATATTGCACCACTGCTGTCTCTTTGAGCTAGAGGGTCTGCACATCTACACATTCTTGACATCTCTTTGCATTTGTCAGGCTGTTTGGTTGTGGCTTCCCTTTCCAACAGGTCTCCCCAGTCCCTTCCCAGACATTTCTACTGGTTATGGACTTGCTACCTGGACATTGGAGATGAACCTACACAATTGTGTAATTGAACCTACACCCTATTGTGTAATGAACCTACACAATTGCCATGAAGTCTATGCCCAAAAGAGTAATAAAGAGTTAGCATATCTTTTACTCAGGCAGCCAGGATATATTTCTTTGTGGAGTCAGAGAGGAAAGCCAGATACAATGAGATCAATAAAGTAGGATTTTGAACACAAGACCTTCTTCCCCTTGTCCAGAAGTCAAGGTCATATAACCAGCTATGGAAGGAAAGTTAGATAAACCACTGAGCTCTTCTCCTGAGAGCCCATAATATAAATTTGTCTTTGGTCCTGTGATAGATGACTGAATATAGGAACATAGGCCTGGCTTCCTCTGCAATCTGTGTATTCCTGCATGAGTCAGTTACCTCCCTCACTTTCATCTTTTGGCATTAATTTAACTTTCTTTTAAACATCGCAGGGGTGCAAACTGGCTYGCAATGACAGCCCTGTTTGGTTCAGCTAATATCTGGGCTAGCTTTTGCCTCGAGCYATGGAACAACTCCTTGCAAGCCTTCTGTGAGCCAAAATGAGGCATAGTTTCTTTAATTATTATTATTTTTAAATGGATACTATATACTGAATTCAAAGAAAATTGTAACCTGTATTTAATTAGAGGGAGAGGAAAACTGGTGAAGAAATTTCTTTTCACCACCCTTTCCCCTCACTCCCCACTAAATTCTTTCCCCATTGTCTTTCATTCTGGTGGTCATTCATAAGGGTTTAAAAAAAAAAAGTTTGAAAAGAGGAGAGAAATCACTAAAACTGTTCTATATAGGCATAAAATCTTGGACCAAAATAGAAACTCGACTATAGCTGATAGGTACTACAGCCAACTGATAAAGCTAACGGAATGAATAAGAATGAACAAGATATTGCTGTTGACCTTATCTGTGTTAAGGACAAACTAGCTGATGATGATGCCCAAGGAATGAGAGCATGTAAACCTGGACTGTCTCTCCAAGAAGCAGTGGTTGCTTCCCACCGTGCTACTGGTGGCAGCACGAGCAGTGAATTCAGTTTCTCTTTTTCAATGGAAGAGCAGGGAGCAGAAGTACATACAGCAGCAGAGGAGATGATAAAATAGCATCACCTTGGATATACACCAGTTTAAGCTTTATTAGAGCTGGAGTTTAGCAGACAGGGCTGCTCAGCCCTAGACATGCTCTGTCGCTCTGTGTATGTTGCACTAGTTGGTGGTTTTAGGGGGTAAAACTCCCTCAGAACTCTACTCACGAGGCCCTGTAAATTCACATGCATCAGTTATCACTGTCCTAGGTTCTAGCTAAACTACCTTGTCCTTAAACAGGTTTCATAACAACCTTTCACTGCTTGAAAGATGCTAGATGCCCATGGAAGGAAACTTTGGCAGGGTATACGTCCTTCAGCTCTGCTGCATATATAGAGAGATTAAAAAAAAAAGAAAAAAAATAATGATTTAGTGATTCAAGCATCTGCCTGCACATAGAAATACACCCATACGTGCACCTATTTTAACATATTTTTGAAGCTGTGCTTCTAAATTTAAATGTGCAACACAATACATAGTTATATTATAAAAAATTTCTTTCTAAAATCTTTCTTTTTACAGGCTGGCTCCCACTGAAGGGATATGGGAAGAGTAGTGGTGAAAAGCACATCAGTTGAAATGGAGGATTTTAGTCTCTTAGCYTGCTGTACTTGTAGAGAAATAACATTAAAATATAGACAGTTCAAATGCTTTGAGAATTATAAGAAATGATTGTGCTTTTGTGCTTGCAGGAAAAAKGATGAATACAGTAGATAACGATAAGGAGCAAAATAATAATAATAGCAAACATACAAATACAGAATTAAATCTGTCCATCCAAAGTACTACTGCAGGAAAAACAGCTTTTTCTTTTCCCTTCTTTTTAATTTATTGCAGAAAGTATGTATCTCTATCTATGCATTTATGTGTGTGTGTGTGTGTGTGTGTGTGTATGTAATCCCCTGGCACAACTACCTTTCCCAAAACTCTTGTAAATAAATAAATAAATTAGATTCATATATACATAGAAAGCCAGGAGGGACCATTATGATCTTCTTGGCTGAGCTCTTTCTGAAGACTGGCCTTATAATTTTATTCTTATATCTGTATACCTGTAGCTTTTCTGAGTAACACCATACATTGACTTTTCTGAGTAACACCATACATTTTATTTAAGGACTTCAAGCAATAAGAGGAACAATTCATATTCCTCTGAATTGATTAGCTGGCTTAACAACTCATTTGTTAAGTGTTTTGATGTATTTTCCCGTCTGAACTCATCTAGGTAAAACTCAAAATTTGAAGTTAAAACAGCCTTTTTTTTTCTGCCAAATCACAGTACCAGCAGCCCTCCAAAAATAAATAAGAAATGTCCATCCCTAAAAGCTTTGGCCTTCATTTTTAGTTCCTAAAATCACATAAATTTTATCACAATGTTCAGTTAGCCTCTTTCTTTTACAACATCCATCAGTCTTTAAGCAATAAATGAGCCAATATTCAAAAACATCTAGAAATCCATTACAGCCCACCTGTACCTTATCCCTGAAAACACATGGCCTTCAGTTTGCTCTCTGCTTAAAAAGTTTGTCAAGTACTTTGAGAGCTTTGGATGCAAGCCATCTTATAAAAGTACATTATTGCACTGTCATTATTATCGTGTTGTCATTCCATGTTCGGCCTTTTAAAATTGTTCCAGCCTGCTGTAGCACTTGAGGTTTAATTTCCTTTCTTTAAACTAACAGTCCCATTGAACAAAGAAAGTAAGTCTGGGGRCTTTAAAAATAGACTGAGCTTTTGGTATTATTATTATTATTGCTGCACATTCACAGCTTACGCCATGGTGATTCCAGCTCATTACACTGAGTGCCAAGAACTTGCAGCAGTAACGGACTGAATTGTGTAAAGTGAGACCTGCAATACCAATTTCAAAGAAAAAGTACTCAAGGAAAAGCAGTTGGGAGGCAGTGGTCTGATCATACTGAGTGTGCAGCTCTATCTCCGACTTTTAATGGGTTCTGTAGGTGGGAAAGAGAGATCTCATTTGGAGAACATCAGGTAGAGGCCCAGGTTGGATCTGTAAGTTCTGTCCCATTAAGGTACAGGGCTGGGATCCCACTGGAGAGGGCCAGTAGGGTGGAAAACCTTTGGAGGTGAACAGGAGCAAAGATGCAGCTAAAGTGTCTTGATTTTTCAGTGAAGTGTCCAAACAGAATCCCCTCATCATAATAATATTAACAATGATTGTTGTAATACATCTAATAATAATAATTATTATTATGGGATCTCTTCAAATATAGTTTGAAACTGATGAAAACAAAATTAAGGATAGAAAATCACTGSAAATGCAAGAATTTTCTTACAAAAGAAGAACTCAGTTGAAATTAAACCCAATGCATCTGAACAAAGAATGCTTGCAAGATTCAGGACGGCCCCAGTGCAAATTATGCGATAGCATCTTAAGATTACTTCGTGTCTGACACAGTTTTAGCCTAGGATACAATCTGTCATGCTGGATTGCAACTGTGTGTTCTCCACCAGGGAAAAATATATATCAGTAAAATTTACCATCTGTGTCATTATGTGACTGCATTAATTTAAATCAGAGCATATTTGTTAGTTTTAATTCCCAGATTTTTTTTTCCTCACAAAAGCCATTATTTGTATTAGCTGATATTGTATAACCCTTACACTGTCTCTAGGGGACTTCTCCAGATCAGAGAAAAAATATAAAATCTATATTATCTGTAAACTTCAGGTTGGGGACTGCAGTTATTTTTRCCTTAATGCCTTACAACTAAAATTGACATTGAAAGGTGAAGGATCACCAGCAGTTAGGGTAGGCTAAAGCTCAGCTGATACTCAATCCTTCAGCCAATTTCTCCCTCTCACGTGTCACTCTTTCTGGTGGCTGCCACTCCATAAACATMATTCGATTAATCTTATCTGTGCTCTAACACCTACTTGTGAAGAGATGGAGGCTGCAACATGAGGAATGTGGAAAAGTCAGTGGAGGTTTAATTGGATTAATCTCTGTGTTCTACATATATACCAGTAACTTTCACCACAGCTCAGCTAACACGATAATATGCAACAAAGAGATCTGGTATTCGGCAGGGTCTCACACCTTAGCTAGGGGGGATGCACCTGGGGAAGCTGTAGCATGCAACGAAACAGCAGGCAGCTGACAACTCTGCTCCAACACTGTCACAAGCCTCTGCATCTGGAGTGCATTTTTTCCATGAAAATCATACCCCACTTTGAGTGACTTTAAGGGGTGGCTTTCAGCTATGGGCTCTTGCAAGGCAAGAGCTCTGCACAGCACCTTCTATCTTTCCCTAAGAAAAGCAAAACAGCATGAGAGGAAGGCATGAAGGTGTTGGTGTGATGCATGCTGGAGGACGAGGGGGCAGAGTTGGGGCGCATCCCCTAGTTGAAGCTACAGAAGTTGGCAGCTAARACAGAACTATGGGAGACATCATCAGCCTGGACTAGCAGATGGAGGCCAAACCAAATATCACCAGCTGGAGGTATTTTTATTCCTTCCTTGATTTTAATCTAAGGGGACCAGCCTGGATCAGCTACCTAAGTTCTAGTTGCTCAAAACTAGTTGACATGGAGCCCCTTCCTCTTGTCTAAATCTTTGTTCCTTTATTTCCCTTCCTCTTTTATACCCTAATGAGGGGATTCTCTCCCAGTATTAGCTCTCATAACCCAATGTATTTCCCACTACCACAATTAGTAAAAGTGGTGATACTAGTTCAGTGAAATCAAATCCTCCTTCAACTTCCAGTGCCATCAATTCCAATAGAAGTTATAATTTAAGTTAAAATATGGTCAATACCTAACCTTATATTAAGCTACTGCTTAAGTTCTTTCTACAAGAATTGTAGGGGAAAAAAAAAAAAAAAAAAGCAAAAATCTCAACCCTGAATTCAGTTGCCTTAGTGTCTGTAATGCAGTCTGTGTTCCTCTCTTGAAGAGTCAATGAACAAGACTGGGTACTGGTTCACATAGCCAAGTGATTTCATCATGAAAGCATTTAAGTTTTCTTTACCAAACCTTCCCTGCCAGTAGTTCCCACCACCTGATTCTAGACTTCCAGTAGGAGTAGTTCATGTGGAGGAAGGAGAGATTCTGTGCAGTTTGGGATTAGTGAAGAAACACCTGTTATCACAAGGAATTTCCAGAAACCTGTGAATGTCTCACAGTCCTTTTATTGCAAATGGAAGTGTTTCTCCCAAAGTGGTTTTAAGGGAAACATCCATACAGCATTCTGTTGATATTTTTTTGAAACTTCCGTAGCTTGTGAAACTCAAAATAAAAAATTTACTCTGATGTTACCACYCTATTAAGTAGGACGAGCTCATGCTGGTCTTTTAGGCTATGCCTGCACTAATAAACTAACCATTGCCAGTGCTAGTTCTTGGCTCTGAGGACAAATGTTATCTTTTAGTCTCATATATTCTTAATCTCCAAAAGAAGGTGCACATTTTCGCTGCCTACTAAAAAGAGTCACTGTCTGATTCCCAAAGATCWAAAAGGAATTGTTCAGAAAATTGTCAGCTGGTCTGGTCTAAGAACATAATTGGCACCATACTACCAGTTTAGCAGCATAAATGATTAAGWTCCTTTGCCCATGTTTGTATGCTGGTGCAGATGCAACTATCTCCATGCCAAAACATTAATACTCATTCAGTGTTCTCTTGATGCTACAGCCTGGCTGTGTATAACTGCCATCTTATGCAGTTTCCAACTTTTGCACAGCATCTATGCATGTGTTACAGCACTACTTACAAATGAATGATTTGCTCTGAGAGCGCCAAAATTTCTAACTGACAAAAAAAATCCAACTTCTTTCAAAATTGGACACCTGTTTTATATTCAGATCCAGTACTAGTGAAGGTTGTTTGTTGTTGTTATTTCTTCAATTGTTGGTCGTTTTTCATTCTTAATATGCTTAAAGTATCATKCCCAGTTCTGCTTTGTGCAGAATAACATTCTTTCATAGACATATAACACTGAAAGCATAGCTGTAAAATATTTTTTTTTCCAGAGGAGACAATGATGAGGCAGGGGCAAAATTTCTACCCAGGATCTCAGACACTTACTCAGGGAGAAAGACTTTTGCCAGACTCTGAGTCTCAACCAGCTGCTTGTCCAGACTAATTCTGGTGGACTTTTCTTTTTGTCTTGGACTCCTTTGGTTGAAGCAGAGGGCACCTGGTGACAGAATCACAGAGGATGGAAAACTTCACGTTCAAAGCATGCCTAGGGATAGGAATTTCTCCACTGAAGAAATTACTGAGGCAGGAACACTGGTCGACTTTAACTCAGAAGGCAGACCAAGGAATCATAATTAGTTTAAGATAACCTATTAATTTTAAATAGTTCAGATTAGTTTGAATATATGTGACTTGGAGGAAGTATAYATTCTCTGAACGATGGTGGGTGAAGAAACCTGGACCTTCACATTAAAAAAAAATTGAGGAAAGCAGGCAGAAGGTATCYTGTAGGGTTTGGTGCATGTGAAACATTCAATATCAGGATCTGAATTCACAGCCTTGGATCCCTAATAACCCAACCTTTTTGATCCTCAGAGCATGACAGAAGGTGTCTGTTTTCACTTGGCCACAGAAAAAAAAGTGGCTGAAGAGGGTTTTATGGGTTTTATGGTGTTGAAAGAGTTTTCCATTTTGCCTGTTTATTTGTTTGATTAACCTTTTAACCTGCACACTAATTGCTGAGGGAAAAGGAGAGAGAGAGATTTCATAGAAATGTTATGAGTTTGGATAGAAATCCTGAACCAAACTATAGCAGTAGCAATAACTCTGAGTTTACAGACATCCAGAAATTATGAGCACATTGCACTTTTGGAAAATATATTACATGTGGGATAGCTTGTGTCCCTAGGGTAAGTGTTCTGCTTCTTTCGTGACCCATAACTCAAGAGTGTGGCAGGCTTTAGCACTTTACAAAACATCTTCATTCTTCATGGCTGAGGCAGAACCCATAGACTGCAGTGTCTTACTTATTCAGCAGTGATTTTAGTCATTTTATTTTAAACACTAACTTTATGTGGTCAGTATCCCAGATAGATGAGGGAGGAAAAAAGAGGGAGGCAGTAGAAGTGTATCTAATTTTTTATTAAATATATCACCATTGCAATCTGACTTGTTGTATTGCTACAGAAAATTACAGGCCATAAAGCAGTAAGAAAAATGGTCCTTGATGCATAATACAGGAGCATGCCTGGAGACGAATGCATATCACATAAAACTGTAAATACATACAAATTCATACACACACATGCCCTCATTGGGAAAACAGACAGATTTTCCATCATGCATTGTGAATGAAAAAACTGGAATGCACTGGTGCAGCTTTCTGTGTGCCCTAATGCTGCCTTTCCCGATATCAGAGGCTTTTATTCTTCTTTATCAGTCACTAAGATATTTAAAAAGATATTTAAAAAGAAGAGAGGTAGCTTCTTTAAATACACGGGGAACTCGCTCAAACTTCTCCCCTATCTGGGAAGCTGGTATGTTGTGGTATGTTGGATTTCAACATCTAATACCACTTTCATGACCTTTCTTTTCTGACCAGGATGACTAAAAATAAAGAAGGGRAAAAAAAAATCAAAGAAATCCCAGTATTAGTTTAAGTTCTGAAAGAAGGTAACGAGACCTGAGTTGTTTTAAGTTCAAACATCAGACAGCTGTAGGATGATCTCTCTGCATAAAACATACATGAAACTCTTCTGTTGTGACTTTCAAAACTGGATCTGGAAGAAAGAGTTTCATTAAAATTTCTTAGAACACCTTAAGACTTTCAGTGAATCATGAAGTACTTTGTGTTTTGCTTGTTTGTTTTCACCCCAGCAAAAACTATAAACTGAAAATACAWAAAAGGTTTCTTCTTCATTTTAAAATACTATTTTAAAATATTATTTATTTAATATTTTTTAAATTTAAAATGATTATGGTTTGAACAGTCCTTCAATTGAAAGCAAAACACTCATTGCCCTTTTATTTTGTCGTTATTTCATTTTGGTCAAATAAATACTGTTTCCCTAGCTACAGTTTAACTATTTGCCACTTAATTCAGTCTTGAACATATTTAAGATCCTGTGTCTTTCCTAACAGGACTAGTGAGTGCAGATTCAGGTTTTTTATTTTTTTTTTATTTTTTTTTTTTTTATTTTTATTTAGTGTCCTTTCAAATAGATGCAATATTTACTGGCATACCTACAAAACTGAGGAGTCACACCTCAACAGTTGACAAATATCTTCCATGTTTCCCTGCTCGAGGGTTTTTCTTTTTTTTTTTCTTAAAAATTGCTTTTATCTCTATATGTGATATGAACTGGTGTCTATTTTTAAAAAGAAAAATAACCCTAAAAAAATAAGAACAACAATGACAACAACAAAATAAATTTGTTCTCAGGGTGGAAAAYAACATTTTCTTTTTTTTCTTTTTTTTTTCTGAATGAGATGCATATTTCCCATAAATATTCTCACTTTGAACAAAGCCCATTTCCTTTCAAAGCTCTTTAAAGGAAAAATGTTCAGAGCAGGCTAAGCAGCCTTAGGTGACTGCATTTCACTGATGGGTGAAGTGAGTGCTTGAGAGATGTCACGTCCATAAAGCTTTACAAGATCCTTGGGAATGGGAACTGCTTGATAAATATTAGGCGCTGATGTTTAATATTATTTTTCTTCCTTTCCTTGTTACAAATTAGTAACATTTATGAGAAATATACACATATATTTGCAATATGTTGGGTTCAATTCACGCGAGGACTGTGTAGAAAYAAAAAATCTTCATTTAGATATCGAAGGATATACATAAGCTGAATATATTAGTTATGACATTGTCATATCAACAACAATTGAGAGGCAGCTGGAGACAGAGGTTCTTTGTTTTTAAGTGATTTATTTTAATAGCATGCAGTGTTCCATCAATCTTACGTGTGTCACTGGGCTTCCCTGGCCTTGATCCTCCAAGTACTTAAGTAAGTTCCAGCTAGGCTGCTCCTGTGAATAAAGCCAGATATGAACTATTTGTGGAAAGCACARTGTCCTTTCCAGGGAAGATCAGGACAACCTCAAATGCTCTGCTGAAAAAGAGCCAAACACCTTATTCCTTTCATTATATTCTGTGGTTGTTTTTTTTTTGTATGTTTGTTTTTTACTAGATCCATCACAATCAACATCAAGCATTGCATTTTTGCAGGACTCACATAGGAGTAATTTTCTGTCTAGGTAAATTAAATTTTGCTAGAGTATAGATCTTTTGAATCTTGTTTRTTTTGCCAGTGTCTCCTGAATTCTGCACTATCTAAAATAAGCACGATAATTTTATTACAGTGAAATTAACTCTATAATATGCAAGAAGAATAATTTATATCTTATATAATTTATATCTTAGCTATGTGTAAGACAAAAATATAAAATAAAAAGCACATTTTCACCCATTTTTTCCAACTTACAGCTCTGACTGGATGCATTGTGCTGAATTCTGTTAAAAGTCTAGTTTTCTGAGTCTAAACTGAGATATTAAACCCGTATGTTTTTTCTCCCATATTCTTCTTTATCACCAGCTTCTAGATCTGGCTTGTTTTACCAATGAACCATTTTGTCTGTCAGCTTAGATTAGGTCAAATTAGTTCTCATTTCAATAACTGACAAAGATCATCTTTGACAACATCAGTGACCTCACATGTCCTGACAAGGGCATGTATTCAGAGTCTATAGAATAGGAAGAAAAGTTGTATAAATCGCGTSCAATAGGAAGGTAAGTATTAAGCTGACACTTGGGCTCCTCGTTGGGTAGGCAGAGGCCTGAATAAGAATTACATATTTTTACTAGTAGTTCACACTGAGTTTTGAAGACAGACAGAGAGAAGAAATAGATAGGCAAGCAAGAAASTAAACAAACATGCAAGCAAGTAAAAAATTAATTAATAGCTGCCTCAAAAGTGCTATTTTCCAAAGATTATAATAGCTTTAAAAATTTGTTATTACCATTGCTAACACAATATTCAGCTACATTATGTTCATGAGACAAGCTCTCCAAAGTCAATTTGGTCACCCCCATCTAAAATCCATTGTTCAGTGGAATAAGACACACACTGGAAGTTAAACATACATATAGGTATTTTACTGTCTTGGAGAACTGTTCATTGCTGTAATGTGCATCCTTAAAATTGAGCAGCTGAGTATGCTCCACTGAGTCAGAATTACAGGAGGATGTTGAAAGGTGAAATCCACCCTGTATACAAGAGAAAGGCAGAGCTGGAGAGCTCCAAGTAAGTTTGTATGATGTCTACAGTATAGGGGCTTTGTACTAGACCCATTCACGAGGGGTAAATGTCACTTCCGATAGAGTAAGTTGTTCAAGGAGGCAGAGGAATGCCTATCATTTCTTTTGCTCCTGACTAGACCTGACATTCATCTGGTGGTGTCAGAGATGGTTTAAGRATAGTGAAATGCATCTTCTGTCCTCCCACCATACAGACAAAGAAAAAGCCTCATAATCCTTTAACCAAGAAGATGTTTCATAGTGAAGTGCATTGGAACTCCTTAAAATGAAGATTTTAGACAAAATCTATTTCTTACCTTTTCAAATAAATCCGTTTTCATTTTGTTTCTAGTGCTGCAATAACTTGTGTCTCTGCATTTTTTAAGAATTAATGTTCAGTACTCTATGTATACCCAAATATATATCCCAACTCATCCTTTAAGAATATGCAGAGGAATTGCTACTTCCACCACTGAACCATAATTATTTCTGGGGAAATATAAATCTATTGTTTTCAGTACTGGAACAAACTCTTCTGTATTAAAAATTTGCTTAAGACATAGGATCTGCTATTTAACAGAAGCTTCAGGATCACTTTTACATCAACAAATTCCTTAGGAGGCATCTTCTTTGTTTCTAGGTTCCACAAACCAATTGATCCAGTGAGAGAAAATCTTTCCTAAACTTAAATTCCTAAACTTCCTAAATTCAAGATTTTAAATATAATTCAAAAATTTTGTTGTATTTTTTTAAAGATTAATTATTTCTTAAGACAAAATAAAGATATGGATTTACTTGTGTGAATATGTGTTTTATAATAATTTTGTATTATAACCTTTACTGACATTTCTTCACATTCAAAGCTGTGAAATGCAATGAAAATCCAGCATGGCTGTGGAGAAATTAGTCCACTTTGTGATGAAGACCAGGTTTTCATGGGTTCATTTAGTAGCGGCTTTCTGATTTAATCATGTCACTTATCCCTGACACTCCAGACTACTAATTTTCTGTGACTGATTTCTAGTTCAGAAATAATTGTCAAATATCCAAGAATGCAGCATGACAATGCTCTGCTCATGAGCTAGGCTCTTATAAATTCCACAACTAGAGAGTGTAGAAATTCAGTCGAATAACCCAAGTGTATTTAACTCAGTTGAAGGCAATTGCTCCAGACCTTCTCACTGCCACACAATAAAATGGTGCAAGGGTCTTTGCCACCTCAAACATGCTATTGCCTATTTCAAGCACTATTCTCCTGCAAGATGCTTAGGAAAATGTTGCAGTGTACCTGGCTCCATGTTCTCCTTAATCACAGTTCACTCTGCAGACTCATTATTTCTATGGCATATGGTTCTCGCTTTCTTGCACCTGACCAGTCCAATCTGACCCGTCTGACTCCTAAAAGACATGTCAGGAGGAATAAAGAAGAAGTTAAATGTCAATCCTACCATCACTTTCATCTACATTGTGGTTGTGTCAGTATGAAATAGGTTGGAAATATTCACCCTGTTGGGACCTACGATAGGATTCATCTGATTTCATTTTGGACACATAAAAGGTATAAATCTAGTCTGGATTAGTTAGGTAATCCCTATCTATAGCTAATGGAGAAAGATTTATTCCACTCGTCTTAAATACTTGTCACAGAATGAGGTAACTTACACAGAATCATAGAATATTCAAGGTTGGAAGGGACCTCTAGAGATCATCTAGTCCAACCTTCCTGCTCAAGCAGGCACACCTAGAGCATGTGACACAGGGCGGCATCCAGGTGGGTTTGGAAGACCTCCAGAGAAGGAGACTCCACAACCTCCCTGGGCAGCCTGTTCCAGGGCTCTGTCACACTCAAAGGAAAGAAGTTCCTCCTCACCTGGAGACGGAACTGCCTGTGCTCCAGCTTATGGCCATTACCCCTCGTCCTATCGCTGGCCACCAATGAAAAGAGCTTTATCCCCTTCCTCCCTGCATTCTCCCTTCCTGAACTTATACGTGTTAATCATATCCCCTCTCAGCTTACCCTCTGAAAGTGCTATCATTGATAATGATCAACTAAGAATAGACTTGTGAACGCTGAAGAACTACTATTAGATCAGGTCAATCCAATATATGCTCACCATCTACCCATCCCCAAAACAGACAGGAATGTCCATCCCATTATTAATGATGACTGGTCAGCGTTAATGTTTACTTTAGCAACACACCTATACCATTTTTATGAGGTTGAACAAGCTATATTTTCCTTTCAAGCGGTATCATTAAAGTCACCATGTGACAATTAATGCATGGTGATGCAGAATAACACAGAGTCTATAACGTATTTCATTTTAGTGTGATAACGAGAAAGGGGCATTAAGCAGYTGGATTTCTGATGTCACTGCTGACATTGAACTTTGCAAATTGATATCTAAAACAAAGTAAAACACTTTGATTAAACCTTCTCTAGTGATAGACAATCTATCACAACTCTGACTACGTTACTGCAGTGATTAATTATTCCCTCTCTTTAAAGCATAAGCTTTACATTTACCATGAATTTACACAGCTTTAACTTTTTATTATTTATATCTTTATCTTCAGAAAGAGCAACTAGAAACATGTTGTCTCGACATGTAAATTATTAATTAAGCTAAATCACTTACCAGATTTTGATACATTAGAAGATTCATTTCCTTTCCCCAATTAACCCATTAACCCCTCAACTACCATTTCATTAAGTAAACAGGAGGGCTGTGTAAACCAGTTAATATTTATTAACAGTGTGCCAATTAGTAAGGAATATATTTTTTCTAGGCAAGGGCCAAACAGCCCTCCAGTCTTTTTGTGTACACTTGTTTTCTTTTAATTTGGCTGGCAAAAGTAGCAGGTGTTGAAGGCTAAGTGTGTATGCAATTTGAAGTTGTTCAAGTCTACTGATTAGGTGATCACTTTAGATGAAAATTCTCACTGGAAGGCAGAATTCCTCCATTCATTTTGGTCAGTCTATAAAGTGCCTCCTTACTACTAATATACTTGCTGAACTTTGCMGCAGAAATGCATATCAACAACATCCATTTATCCCACACAGACACATTTTTAAAACGATGCTCTTCACAATAAAGGCATGTACACAAAATATTGCATGAAAGAGCTCACTGCCTCTGACAAAGATCAAATAAAACTTGGTTGGTTGATCTGTCCATGCCTATAGGGTATTAGTGATTATAATATTGTGCTTTAATGGACTATGGGCCCAATTTACATAACATTTACATGTCATCTGCATACTCTTTATAGAAGAAAAAACCACAGTGATTCAGACACAAAAAATATCTAACACATATACACACACTCTTCAAACTGATTTCCTTTTTGGTCTTCTGTTTGAAGCCTACAGACTTTTGAATTCACCTGTTCCCATTGGAATCAGAAAGCAGAGCTGAATGATCATTACTTCACCAGTCCGAGTACTCACAGCGGAACAATGGGCATTAAACGTCCATTGAACCAAACCAGCATTTTTTGAGCATTTTGTTTGTAAAGAATCCCTTTTTAAGTAAAACTGTATACACTCAGGAATGTTCCCTTTTTTAGGAATTCTCTCTTTCCTGTATATCCCACCTGGAAATTCCCTGGAAATTGCAGAAATAGAGGCTTTTAAATCCCTTCACACTGTTCTGGCACCTTTGATCTGAGTTTAAGAAAAAGTTTTACGGATTAACTGAACCACAGCTTGTTTAAGAAGGTCCTGAGTAGATAGGGGAAGTATTATTAAATGATAAGTCTATTCTTCTATTAGTTACCTGTAATCTGAACAGACAGGAAAGTAGGCTATATGGACTTTTTTTTAGCCCAGTAAAACAGGCTTTTGTTCTGATGTTTCTATGACTAATTAGAGGAAAGAGGTCAAGATGAAAACTTGGATGTGAAGCCAAATTCAACATTTGCATAAGGGCTTTGGCCAGTCATATTTTTTTTTTCCAGATTTTATAGGATTAATTGGCACAAGTTGCCTGYTCAGTTCTACCCCCAACGGTTCAGTTTATATTTTCAGTTTGGCCATCTTGYGCACTGGAAAACTAAACAAAGAGAAATATTGGTACATTTTGTTGATTCAAGGTCGCTAAAAGGGACCACTCCAGTTCATCTGAAACATCTGTGAAACTGCAACACTTCTGGCTGCAAGTCAAGACTCCCTTGCAAACTGTGATGAAACCCAGGTTTCTGTTGAAAAGTACTTTGACAAGAAAGGATGATATATGAAATGTAATCCCAGTGATGCATTATGCAGATAGCCCATCCATCTCTAATGGAACAAACYCTTTCTCCTCCATATATCTTCCTGGTGGTACTTATAATGGTATATGTCAGCCAGTAAAACATGAACCGAGCCTGGGAGCATGTAGTATGGAGAAGGATCAATTTACCAAGTCAAGCACACAAGAATGTCCTCAAGGAGAAGAGGCCCCAGCAACAGGGACAAAAATCTCGGAGGAGGGAGAGGTTGCTACTGGGATCGTAGGTTCTTGGTAAAGGGACAACAGTGACAAAGGAGACRTGACTATCAGCAGTGGCAGAGGTTATGATGTGCTAGGAGTGGATTGTAACAGATGCTTCAGAAACTGTGCTTTCAGTAGCCAAGTTCAGCCAAAGGAGCCTGAATCACCTCTAGTACAGCTGTAGAAAACTGGTGAAAACCTGGAGGAAGACAGGAATGAGCATTATGTATGTACACCATCTGGGGAAACTAAGTCGATTCTTCGCCATCAAGGTTACCTCTTGAGGTCTGCCAGCACTGAAACAGAAGTGTTTTATTTGTCTAATAGGACTAGCAGAGTGGAGTGGCTAGTCAACTGGCAGGACAGCAAGCAATATGTACTCCCTGTGTAATAGCTGTGAGGGTGGATCATGATGGAACAAGAAGATCCCAGATCTTCTGGAAGTGTGGAGCTAGAAGTTTACCAGGGAAGCAGTACTGCCAAGGAAGAGAGCATAGACAAGGGTCACTACAGTGTAAAGCTTGGAAAAGAAAGTATGTTATCTGGACAAACACCAGAAGGACAGACTTGGACAAATCAGTGCAGAGGAACCATGTGTCCTCCTTCTCTGTGATGAGTATTTTATCAGACTGGAGCCAAAGCTTCCTTAATGACAACTGATAGGAATAGAGAATCAGGAAGTGAACTTTATGAAAATTCATGAAAATTTGTGAACTTTACTAAAGAATTAAATCCTTTCATAAAACGTATGCAATCTTCTTCCTTCACAGTAACACTAATATATTTCTCCCGACCTTAAGAGTAACATTTTGATGTTAGTGGCAGCCAGGTCATACCCATAATGAGCCTAGTGTTTATCTTTGAATTGTAGAGATGTGTCTATATATCCTGCTCAGAGGAACGTTTTCAAATCACATGGATAGATAGTTAGCATCACTACAACATTTTCTACAAGCACACAAGTAGCAGGATAGAGGATGTATGCAATCAGAATAGGGTTGCTGGTGTAAGAGTTGGTAGGTCCTAGGGATCTGTGCATAAACACAGCATGCAGATCTCCACACAAGCACAAATATTTTTAAGTGAAAGTTCACTTTATCTGCAAGCACAGTGGCAGGAAAAAAATCAAACAAATAATTAGTTTGAAATGCTGACATTTACTATGTTAGAATGATGACATTGCACCTTGTAGGAAGGCCATCCAACCTGGAAGTTGCCAGATAATAGAAGCTGTTTGAGGCAAAAAAATGGACCTGATGAGAAAAATACATCGATTACTTTCTCCCCAGTATAGACCCTCAAATTCTTGCACATTCTGCTTTTTGCAGCCCGAGAAAATGAGGCACACAGAATTATGAATGTGTGCTTGGTGCCTTGCCATAGAGGTAGAACTATGAGTTAAACACAGCCTCTGCCTAATTCTGGGCTAATTATTCATCAGACCATACTTTCTTCAGTGATAAAAGTTGTTTGGGTTCTCTCATAGTCAAAACAGCAATGCCACTACTTTTAATTAATGGTGCGGTGATTTTGACAATGCAGACACAAGTTGTTTGCTCCAAAGTGCTGATTAACATATTAATTTAAGTCATTTGCACACCAATATGCCTTTGTGCTTTTTCAGGGTAGAAAGAATGTAAATTGTCCCCTGTATTGCGAGTAGTGGATCTGTATGTTCACTGCCGCCAATACTCTTGTTTCTCTTTACAGACTAGGCTCCTTGATGTACATTTCAAAGATCTTTTGTGTAAAATCCTGCTTGACCTTGTTGTATTGTCAACAAGCAAACAACTTTTATGTGCAATCTCTGGTGAGTTTTTTTCTCCTTTTATTTTATTTATTTTTTTTTACCATCAATATGTAATGATACAAAAGGRTTTCTGATAACATAATTTTTTGACTGGCAGCAAAATAGCTGCCACTTCACTGTACTGCTTGTGTTATTATTTTTGATTTATTTTCTTGTTATTTTTTTCTTCTTCTCTTTACAGAGAGGGATGTTTTTAATCTCCTTTTAACTGCAAAACATACTCAGGTCTTTTTTGCATTTGCTTAGCCTCCACTTATTATTTCCTCTGTTAGTAAGCAAGSAAGAAAGAAATGAAAAAAACTGCTATGGTTGTTCCTATAAAAAAAAGTGTGTGTATTTAGCATTCAGAGCAGTAACTGAAAAGACAGGGTTGTTGGGCTCCAGTCCATTCTGCTGTGAGTTATAGAACTTCTCAGTTGCTTTGGTGGCAAAGAGGATTGTATATTTGTGAATCCGTGATGATGACTGCAACAACACCAAGTCAGCCTGGTTGGGGTCTTTTAAGTGAAATRAAATGCGTGAATCAAATCCCTTGTCCCACCAGGGCTTAATGTATAGGGCTTTCTGTAGAGCATCARGCATTGCTGTGGGGGATATGTGAATTGATCTGGGTTGGTGAAGCTAGGACAGTGTGGGACTGGGCTGTTCACCCCACCACCCCTCTGTGTGATGTGCGTAGCCTTCCACATGCCTCTTTCCCTATTCAGATTAGGAGTTTATTCTCTGCTCATTTTATTATTGTGCTCCCAGAACTGAACAAATGCCCCTGCAGGTTGTGCAGTCATCACTCTCCTGCCTAGCAGCAGCCTTCTACATTGATGATGCAAGCTATGGTAAATAATCTCACTGTATCTGTAGGCATCTGTGCCCTCCCTCAGAATGGACACGGAAAAGATCAGGTGGATGGGTGTTAAGTGAAYCCACTGTTTCATATAGTAATTGTTCATTATAGCACAAGGATGGCTTATTARAATGGGCTGAAGGTCCATCTAATCCAGAATCCTGTTCCTGAGAACAGTCAAACATATATGCCTAGAAAGAAAAAAAATAAGAATAAACATATTTGATAATTATTTCTAATATTTTTCCAAGTTTCCAGTGTTTCCAAGTACAGACTTCAGGGGTTAGTTATAGTTTCCTTGTCCTTCCTGATCTTCAACAAATTATTTTTTCATAGGCTTTTCTGATCTCCCCTTATAATTCAGATAAGTTCAGATAAGACCCCTTACTTCTTCCTCAAATAAGAAATTCTAGCACAAGTTCAACTTCATTTGGCAAAAGAAGTCAAGATCTGGACAAGTGGAGAATGGCAGAAGACTGATCTCTTTCTTAATTTTCCATACCAAAAAACCTGCAAACATTACCTAGATGAAGATCCACCACTATGAAAATGTGTGGAAGGTCTACAGCCTTTTTGTGTGTGTGTGTGTGCCATAAAGACTATGAAAACATTTTGCTTTACATATTCCACACCTTCTAAAGCAATACACTCATTAAAACAATAAAGTTTGGAGAGGAGGGGGAAAGGGACCCCAAATGACGAATCATTCTCTGTAGAAGGGGACACAGCCCCGTTAATTCAAATGACATTTTGACAGTAGCGTGCTGTCAGCCCAATGGTTTGACCTATACAACAACCTCTAATTATTACTAATTAAAGAATTAATTATTCATGGCAGCATGCATTATTAGCATAGCAGAGATGTGTTGGAATATGAGTTATGCGCGGTTTATGAATCTTCAGAAAATAGATTCTTTAATAAATTAATAAAGGGGCTCTGGGGTTTCATTAAAAGGTGGCTGGAGGGGTTGCAAGCCAGTTTCCAAGGAGACCACAGGTGGTTTGCTTGGATTTTTTTTTTAGTTAAACTTGTTTGGGCCAGATGATTTCCCTGCCTCCCTCCCCCTCTCACCCTGTCCTCACTGCTCTTTCCTCAGGCAGAGAGGCGAACATTTTAATGAAACCCCTGTTGTCCTCATATCGCTTTGATCCCCGTGTGGTCTCCAACCTCCACGTTGGCCAGTTGGAGGATGGTGTGATTGTTTTTTTTTTTCTGTTCTTTTTTTTTTTTTTTTGTAAGCAGCAAACAGCCATGAATAAACAGCAGAAATGATAAAAGCACACGGATAAAGGGAGATAGAACAAAGGAGAAAAATAAAGGAAATTGCTTAAATTCAAATGAGATCATCAGGATGGGAGCAGTGTTAATTACCCTGTTTTGTCTTAAGAGTAGATTTGGTGATTATTTTTATTACTGTTATTATATATCTATGCTTGTTTCTAACATGATATTTCTCATTCTTTGGTCTGTTTTATAGATTTTATTGTTATTAAAAAAAAAGACAAGAGAGAAAATTCTTCACTTTTCTATTCCTTTTTCATTCTGTCATGACCAATGTTTCCCAGCATTTATTTCACTCCAATAAAGCAGAGGGTGATATTAATACCTTCCAGTACTGATAACTAAATAGTGATACAAATAGAAATAACAATTTCTCAAAGCTTCTTCTCTGGCTTCCAGATCACATCAGAATTCTATTCTTAGTTAAGGAAAGCCACAACAAAATAGCAAATGTGTAAAATACACAAAAAAATAAACGGCCCTGCCTCAGCTTAGGAGGGCTGTGCTCAAGCCCTCATCAACAAAGAGCATGTCCACCCCGTGGACTAGTCCTTGCTGCTGTTTACATTCCATCAAAACTAAGGAGACACTATCAGGGTCCAGGCTGCCAGTTGTCCACAAAGTGGATGCTGCAGGAAGGGTGCATTTCACCTCAAAATTCTGCCCCAAGCCTAAATGGGGACCAAGCTGGGAGGAAGCTCTGCTGAAGGCAATTTATCCCACCTATCTGAGACACTGATCTTCAGATGAAAGAAATGACCTCCACAGGCTAGTGAAGAAACTTGATGTTAGATATGCAACTTTTAARCAAGGTACAAGGTGAATCTCTTACCCTGTGACTTCAGATTATTGCAAGAGACCCATCACCTCTCACTCAATTTCAACACAAGTTTCAGAAAGAAGCTGTTGCTTTATACTTTCAAGTTTCATGCAATGACGAGCTGGCAACAAAACTTGAAGAGTTCTTCATCAATGCTGTGGATCCTAGGTATGCATGTATTAATTTATGTGCATCTTTGAATGTATTAGTACATTTATACATAATGTACTAATGTATTAGTACATTTATACATAATGTACATAATGAATGTATTAGTACATTTATACATAATGCTGAAAGCAATAAAGTTTTAGTCTCAGATGAAGCTGTAGCCACTCTGATAATACCAGAAATACATAACTGTGTCTTTGTGGTCATTTTTACTCATTTTATCATTGCACTTAGAGACTCTGATTCAAGCTCTACTTTGCCATGTATGATTTCCACATATAAATGTAATCACATTACAACCTCGCAGCCTTGTGTAAACTTGATCTGCTTGTGCCTGTTTTGCACACTGATGGCCAGAACCACATTCAATTGGAGATAAACCTTTTCAGTGTGGCAATTCTATAACAGTTAACATGGTAGGATACTAAATGTCAGGTTTAAGAGTCTAAAATTTTGGATCAAACTTTGTGCTTGGAAGAGGCCAGTCCTCCAAGCTACACATTCTGAGACAACCCCTCCGGTCTAACAATGAGTTTGTGGTCAAATTAAACAGACAAAATGTATTCAGGATGCTAATATCTCAGTAATAAGGAAAGTCAGCTGGGACTCTTGTTTGCTTTAATAAGAGCAAGAACATGCATGTGGATCCCACTTCCCCAATGAGTGTGTGAAGTACTGGAGAAAGGAAGTGTATTCTTTTTTCTTTTTTTTTTTCCCCCTTTGCTTTTTTTTTTGTTTTATCCTGAGGGAAAAGAAAGAAAAAAAAAACTTCTGTTTTGAAATAAAAACACATGCTGAAATTTCCATTTAAAAATATATAGAATAATTCTCTTTTTCCTATATGGATCAAGTCCCTGTCCTGAGCAGCATATATGTCTGGGGTGCTTTATAATAMTTTTGCCCCTGGCAAGTTTAGAAATAAGCTCAGGACATAATTCAGCATTGAAGCCCTAATCCAAACTGGGATTTAAAATATAAAAAAGAACTCTCTGTTTAACCCAGACATTGAAACTGCTGCCACAGTGATTACCTAAAGTTTTAATGAAGTCTAAAGAAAATTGACGCAGAAGATCCTCAGCTTCYTAGAAAGCCCAGCCAATTTTATTCAAATACCTTAAAAATAATTTATATGCTTAACTTTAGGCACAGAGATTTGAACACCTAATTGACTTAGCCAATATTACCCAGAAAATAAGCGTTTTTCTCTTTGATTTCCAGCAGTGAACTACAGGCAAAGAGATGRTATTTTTTCTATAGTCAGCCATAATTATTGATTGGTTATTGGCTCTTTGGGAAGATTTTGATTTGTACTGCTCAGGAATCACCCAAGTCATACACAACCTGAGTGCTGGCCCAGGCCACCACTGTTCCCAGCAGCTGTGATGRGCTTGTCCCTTAAGCCCCTTTGGTAGCAGTAGGCAGCCTTGGACCTGCCAGCATCACATGGGGACATGGGCAGGAGAACGTAGACCTCAGACAAGAGTGTCCTGCAGCACTCTGACCAAGTGSAAATTTTCCTCGTTAGATTAAGTAAATTGAAATTTATCCAAATGAAAATTCTCAACCGGAAGAGGTAGTCTGAAAACATTCACTATTCTTTTTTCTTTTATTTTCCCTAGAAATTGTTTTCAAATGTGCTTTTTTTTTTTTACAACATATGTTAAAATTTCACAATTTTGGAAAAAAAAAAAGAAATCTTAAGAAAGTTAACTATGAGGGTTATTTCTTTTAAGCGGAGCTAGAAATAAAAGCTGGGTTTAATCAAATTAAGCAGTGCATCCTCACTTATGCACTTGAATAAATACACAAACACACGCGAACAGCAATGTTTAGAGAGGCAATAWAAATATAGGCACATACATTTATATAACTATATTTTGATCTGCTACAGAACAATGGCAATATTGTAATTTTTGTCCTGAGTCACATAACCATTGAACTTTTTCTGTGGTTTATAACACCTTAAATAAAGTTCTTTTTCTTCATTTAGTTCTCCACCTATCTTTGAGATATCATGATATGCATCACTGACATTCCTACAAACTGTGAGCAATTAAATCCACATTGCATAGTGGTTTTTTTCTACTTCAGTCTTTTCCTAACCTTCTCAATTTCCGTGACAGAAAAAGATCTCAGGGATAATCATGCAAATATTTGAAGATCCACAATTATCCTTTTCTTCTCAATGTATTTTCCTCCTCCCTTTGCTCTGTACCTGAGGAATTCTTGTTTCTGGATTCATCAGATCTTTTTGATCATGCTTCTTTGATGGAGAAGGATATTTCACTTGCTTTTCTGTGACTGTTGTGCTTTGCTGCTTGGTTAACAGCTAGAGGTTTGTATAAGCATTTCAGCCAAAAAAAAATCAGGAACATTCTTCTTTTCATTTTTGCTTTATAAGCATCTTTTCTCTCAAATGACTTTCCTTTTTTTGCTTTGCAACCTGATGAAAAACTGTATTTTCATTTCTTGGAGAGGTTTGATAGACTGAATTTTGGGTTTTTTTAGCCTATTCTCCCCCTCCCCCCCCCCAAAAAAAAAAAAAAAAATCTTAGAATGATCCTTGGAAATTCTCTGTTTGTTTTGTCTAGGAAGAAACTCAGCTTCACTGACTGGGGCAAGGGACAAGTGATGCATAAACTCAGTTATGGGGCAGATAAAAAAGAGCCTGCCCCTGAGGAAAGATCCTATGTGTCCTGACTTTTCAGCTGCTATGTCTCAACTTGAACTGAAAAAGAATTGTCCAAATATATATGAGTTTTATTACAGTGGTGCTCATTTAACACTGATTTGGACATGAAGTCAGGGGAGGTAAAGGAATATCCAAACACTGGAATTAAATACTAACACAAATGAGTGGTTACTAGTACACATTGTAGGAGAAGGAATCACTATAAGAAAATGTTATTAGATCCTGTGGGCATGCATTCCCTAATTTTTGTTGTTGTGTTTTTTGCTGTTGTTGTTTTGTTTTATTTTGTTTTTTAATGAGCCCAGGAAGGGATAAAGCCCTAATTAAACACATATTTTACTTCTATATTTAGTTGTGCAGAAAAATTATATAATCAACAACATTTTATAATGAAAATGTRCCTACACAGAGTACGAGCTTCAATAAAGAGAATGTGTTTTCCTGAACATGGTCTAGGAGGTTAGATTYATTTATGGATTTTGTGTTCTATTCTAAATGTCCAGCTCTGGACTGCAAGTGTGCTGTGGATTGAACTCATTTTCTCTGACCTACAGCCAAATTTGTGGGCCACATTTTGATAGACACATTTTGATAGACACAGATAAAATAATGAAAAATAAATAAAWAAAAAGTCTTAATCTGTGTAAGATAATGTGGACAGAAAACTACATTTAAACTGTTCATTAGACTAGGACTCAGCTCTCTTGACTCATCTAAGGTTCTGGAGCCCATGTATGGGCAGAGAYCCCATTTCAGTCCATGGATATCAAACTGATTCAGTTGGCAGGATATAAAGAGTTATGTGGTGAATCCTGAGTTGAACATGTAACATTGAGACAGCTGGACTCCAAAAGCTGCCAAATGTATTGGACAGATCATCATTGATTTGATTGGAGGCACCCAGGACACATGGAAACACAGACAATGATGTGGATGATTGAAGTTCTGGTGAGCTGAATCCCTCCCCTAAATTCTCTTCAGATAGAAATCTACACTCTGATCGAAGAATTGCAGCCTGAAATAGAGTTAAGAGAAGAACRTGATGACTATGTGGCATATAGAAGTACATATATATTTTTTGTCTGATGGATTTAGTTGGAGATAATGCCCCTCTTCCTGCCTCAAATATCATACCTATTGTCAAGCAAGTGGAAGAGAGAATATCAGAAATGTATGGAATATTTTCACCAGTAAAATAAAAATATACATGTATATATGGAAAATACTATTAGAAGCGTTCCCCACAAATACAGCATGCAAGACAAGCTATCACGGGGGAAAAGTATCCCTTAAACAAAATAATCATGTTGCTACTAAAACAGAATGGTCCATCTTGATTGTGCATAAAGAAGGTTTCTAAGTGCTGGTAGAAAGAGGTTCTGGAAAACCTGATTTTACACTAACAAAAGAAGAAAAAGAAAAGAAAATAATGCTCATTTGAAGAAGAGGTATTCTCATGGGGCTACCAGTAACAGTGAGGAATGAAACATGATCACCAACATGGCCGCATGCAATTCACTAGTCCTAAATCATAAATTGTGCTAATGATATGCCCTGGGAGCAACCACCGGTGTTTATTATGCATATTATTGCTAATTTTGTGGTTGCTAACCACAAAGAGCTTCTCCATGTACCTTGCTGTAGGTAAAAGCACCATAACTTCTCCAAAGAGTTTTGAATCTACAAAGTTTTGTCTTATTTCGTTGCCATATTTCACAGTGTTTGTGATTGTTTCACTGACCTGTGTACATCAAAACAACAAAAACGAGAAGCCACAGTGAGGGTAGAGCACAGTGTAAATATTTGAAGGAGCTTAAATTTGCCAAAATTACCTTCTTTACAAGTCAAATGAAACTAGCTATGAAGACRACAGAATTTTTCTAAGTAATTTTCAAAGAGGTAGCGGGACAATATCTTTTCACAAGGACAGATTTCTTTTAAGAAAGTCAATAAAAAATGTTCCTGTATAAAACTAGGAGATTTACAATGCAGAAAAATATTTCTTTGATGGGTTCTTAATTTTACTTTTTATTTGAGTTTTACTGAAAGATCTTTTCTCAGCTGGACTAAAACATTTTCCTCCAAATCAAAACACAAGGCTGACCCTCTGGATCACAGGGACAGTTTCACYTTCGCATCTCTTCTATATTACCTCATAAAAAGAAATGAGAAACTCCTGCATCATCCAGGATCCAAAGACCAAAAGCTATCAGAAATTTAAATTATTACTGATGAGAGCATCTCTGCCAAATCAGCAAATGAATGATCACCAATAATCCAGGCATAGCATTTTTCTCACACCAAGGTATCTCAYACCAGCCTCAGATTTGGCACCTAAATAATAAGGGTCTGAGTCCACTCTTGCTGATATAACTGCAAGCCCAACCTCATTTATCAGGTTTAAATTCAGATTAATTCAGCGTAAAATGAGAACTGAACTTGGCTGCAGCTTGAGGATTTGTTTCACGTCCCAGCTGAGTTTGATTCCTCCACAATGCCTGGGTTTCTTAAGATATTAGTGAAAACAAAAAGAACAGATCCTTGTTCTTTACTGCAACCACTAACGATAACCGCTGTGTAGAGCTGTGCCAGGACTAAGGGATAAAGCTTCTGTGATGCAACACGACAGTTATTTTTAATCTACTTAATATTTGTGGTTTTTACCTGTTGCTACAGGCTGAGATCTAGGACGCTTAAGTTTTGCTTTGCATCGTATTCCCTTAACGAGGCTCTCTTTTTTTCCAGCATTTCAGTTATTTAGCTCACCTGGATCACACAAGCATTGAACAGAAACTCATCTGAAAGATTACATTGTTACCATTATTGTATTTAAGACAGTTTTTCTACATGAGGATAATCTCTCTGTGAATCTTTTTTTCCATCTCTACACTGGCTATTTCCTGGTTAGAGAATGCATTTTCCGAAGGGAGGCATAACCATCTTCTGGCCAGTGATGCCCAGGCAGTCACAAGTCCAAAATTCTTKATTTTCTGTAATGCACTGAAAGACATTGGTGGTGGTCATAAGACTACAAAAGGATTTTAAACCAAATTATTTGTTACTTTTTTTCCATCAAAGCTCCACCTGTAGTCTGCTCACTATGAGTTACCATAAAAGATCCTACAGAAGAGCCTCAGAGAGTCTAAAATAATCAAGGATTTTTCTATTCTCTTTCTCAGCTGCTACAATTGACCTGCACCCAATGTTGCTGTGTGGACAGACTTGGCGTGCAACAAATGTCCTTAGCAGTTCACCATGGCTTTGCATGCAGGTAGGTATAATTTTTAGCTCTGGAGAGGAGTTYAGGTGCTCAGAGAGGCAAATGTGAGAGGGATAGATGATAGATGTGACAGGAATAGATGAAGTATATGTGAGAGGGATAGATGGGTTAGATGTCTAAGAGAACAAGCATGGGGTGAGAAGGAAGTGGGGGAAAGTAAATACAGAAGCAAATGGGTAGAGCTGGCTTTGGTGGTGCCCACTAAGGAACATAATGCCAGACTGGACAGTAGGAGCCTGGACTCTGTTCTTGGCTTTGCTGCTAGCTGCCTGAGCCCATGCAAACTGTGTATCACTTTCCTCTCCCTGGAAATTGAGGGAAATAATACCTTTTATTTATTTATTTATTTATTTATTTATTTATTTATTTATTCCATAAAGTGATTTTGAAAGCTGCAGCTGAAAAGCATTATGATTATGATCATAAACAAAGCATGAAAACTCTCTGTTTAAGACAACAGACTTGAAGCATGTCCCTAGGGCAACATAGAATGCGACAAAGAGGTATTTGCACGTGTTCTGAGACTGCCGCCTTAGGTCCTATAGCTCTACTATGAGCTCTACTCTGCGCAACCTATTTGTAACAGAATCACAGAACGGTTGAGGTTTGAAGGGATCTCTAGATATCATCTAGTCCAAACTCCCTGCTGAACCAGAGACACCCAGAGCACATGGCACAAGGTTGCATCCAGGCGAGTTTGGAAGATCTCCAACAAAAGAGATTCCACAGCCTCCCTGGGCAGCCTGTTCCAGGGCTCTGTCACTCTCACAGTGAAGAAGTTCCTCCTCGCATGCAGATGGAACTACCTGTGTTTCAATTTGTACCCCCTACTTCTTGTCCTGCCACTGGCCGCTACCGAGAAGAGTTTAGCCCCATCCTCTTTACATTATCCCCTCAAGTATTTGTACATGTTGATAAGATCTCCTCTCAATCTTTTCTAGGTTAAACAGGCCCAGCTCACTTAGTCTTTCCTCATAAGATAGATTTTTGAGTCCCTTTATCATCTTTGTTGCTCTACGCTGGACCTTTTTTAGAAGCTCTATGTCCTTCTTGTACTGGGGAGCCCAGAACTGCACATGGTACTCCAGGTGTGACCTCACCAGAGTTGAGCGGAGAGACAGGATCACCTTATCACCTTGTTCAACATGTTTGCAACCTTCCTCTTAATGAAGGCAAAGATTCTGGCCACAAGGGCACATTGGTGACTTCAGTTTATTTCCAATAAAAAGCTGGAATTTTCCGAAATAGAGCACAGCATTAACTGTGAGATGCTGCTTTTTCACCTGTATTCACTCCAGCAGATTCATAGTGTGGACAAACTCCCATGGAGTCAGATCAGAAATAGTTTTCCCTCTTATTCCCCCCTTGCCCTTAGGTGCTCTTCAGTTTTCTTCTTTTTATGCCCTTGCAGATAAAGGTATGATTTACCTGGAGTCTGCAAAGCATTTAGCATAATGGCACCTAAATTAGTCTGGAAATTGTAGTTGCAAATATTAGTAATTCATGGCATTAATAGTTATGATTTTCATTTACTCTTCTCTGTGTTATTGTCATCACATTTAACTAACCCTTCATGCAGTAAGGAAAATTTGGGATAAGTGAGGACATATTTTAGAGGTAGCATTGTTATAATTTTCTTCTTGAATAAATTAATAATTAATGAATAAATTAATTTTCTTCTTGAATAAATTAAATTCTTAATCCTGACATTTGTCCGCGTTTGATATTGTCTTCCTTATACCAGCCTTACACTAATCCCAGTGGCTGATCCGTCCTTTTGTCATGCTGCCATAGGTTTATGGACTCATCATGCTTCTCTCTCCCACCTTCCATTAATCTTCAACATTGATAGGATTTCATTGATAGGATAAGCTTTTCCAAGGGACATCTTCAAGTGGTGCTGTTTTCAGGCATGCTGTGAAAGCTTTTTCCTGCATATTTAGGTGGAACACACTCAATCTGTCCTATTTTTATGACGTGCTGTTGTCCCCTTTCAAATCCTGCTGAAGGATCTCAATACATGGCACAGCTCCTCTGAATGGGCCTGTTGTCTGAGGGGGAGAGACAATGGCCCTTATTTAATGGGATTAGTTACAATAGGAAAAACAGTTAAAAAAAAAAAAAAAGGCAGCTATAGCAATTGGACTAACTGTTAAACCATTCTTTTATGCAAGTTTGGCAGCAGCCATACCTTTTCCTGGATGTTTGCCAACATCTTTCACAGTTTAGACTCAGTCGTTGATTTTTTTGTTACAATTTCCGCTCGACTTTACAGTTGCATGGCCTATGGTGTAATTCATTTCCGCTGTGAAAATGCTCCAGTATATTAACACTTCTGCTTGCTTGTAACTTGATCAAAGAAGACGTATCTGCTTTAATTTACTCTGCTTTTAGGAGCACCTTTTTTTCTTTCTTTCTTTTTTTTTTTTTTTAGTAATACAGGATTATTGCAAGCTGTGTCTCCATTAAAAATGGAGAATCTTTCTTTTAATAGACAGCCAAAAGCCATCTTACTTAAACAATGTTCATACATGGGAAAACAACCCAAATATAGCTGTCATACATCAGAATAATACCCTTGTGCTCTCTTCAAGGACAGTAGCAACTTTCAGAAGAGGAACTCCATGCTAATGAACCAAAGCAACTCCATGCTAATGAACCTAAGCAGCTCCCTAGTTTACTATTTGGGTGGGTAAAGCAACATTAATGCTTGATTTTGTCTGGGGTTTGGTCTCAGGAGTGATTCCATCTAACTGTTTTTCCTTTTCTTTGGTTTTCTTGGAGAAGACCTGCTATGGCAATCAGGGTCCAGTAGCCAAGAGCCTCCTCTTGGTAACAACACACAGACARGATCAGAAGCATGAAGAACAAATACTGGATTTATGTTGCAACTTGTTTTCCATAGGAAAACAGCATAGGATACAACATAGGATTTAAAACCTGGAAAGAGCAGTGAAATCTGCTGTGAAAACATGTTACTCCACTCTATCAAGCTGACCATGGACTTACTGATGTGCTTCTTCCTTGATCCTATCAGTGCTATGGCAACACTAATTTATCCACAGGATTCAAACACTCAGCTGACATTGCAAATCTGGCTTTGAGTACAGGAAACTGTGGAAGACAGTTGAGGATCTATCTGTTTGATGGAGCTCTAGTAGACTAAATCATGTTGAGTTCAAACTGACAGAGTTATTCTATTGTCTTATTTATATAGTTTTCAAAAGCTCATAAATTGGCCAAATCTGGAAATGTTTTGTATGAACAGTACTCCAGACAATGTGCTAGGTGATTTGTCAAGTAGGAGCAGTGGAGCATTTTGAAGATTTTATATACAAATAATAGTGGATTTTGATATTCAGATAACCTGAAATGTAAGACAGTTCCCAAATTTGCCATAATAATAATAATAATAATAATAATAATAATAGAAATAATAATAGAAATAATAATAATAATAATTCTGTGATTCTTACTCATCCATATTAAACAATACCTCACTTTCAAGAATTGTTATTTTTCTGTCATTTTTATTGGGAACATGGTCAGAATAAGGCACTATTTTCCTAAATGAAGAATCTGCCCTAAACAAATATGTTATTTCATGCTGAACAATTTGGTCAATTAAGTTATATTACAGATCTTAGTATAATGTTTTGCTGTTACTTTTATGGAGAGCATCAAATTGTGTGTTCACTCTATAACTTGACAACAGCACAATTTGAACCAATGTGTAAAGGCAAAACTCAGACACATCATAACAATTCAGTGACAATTAATTCATTCTATAAAGAAAACTGCATTGTGAGGAATAATTCACCAAAAAAGACAGCCCTGAATGTGTATGTAATCCAACYATCATAACTACTATCTGTGTTAAATAGTCTGCAGCTGGTCCTCCAAGCCATATTTGCTTTTACAATGTTTGAAAGTAACACTTAAGGCTATATTCATACATGATATTTTCACCAGCATTAATCCTTATTATAGTATCTAGGTTCAAAGGAGGAGTGAACAACTCAGACTACTAGCTAAAGTTAGTAAATTAATAGGAAGAGTCACAATGCCTATGTTAGGTATCCACTGCATGTATAGATCCCAACCACCTCTTATACTTGACTTTATACAGAATGGATTTCTGGCAGTCCTGGACAGTATGTGATCTGAGTCACTTAACCCTCTCTTGATTGAGGAAACAGTAATAATGATTAAATAAGTGCCTTGTGTCACAGGAGGCACTCTGTATATGACCCTACATTCTCAACTCATCTAATTCTCAGCTTACGGAAAGCCTCCAAATCCTCAAATGAATCATGGCCAAGGTTGCTGACAGTTCTGCACACTTCAGTGGCAAAGTGAAACAACCCTACAGTGTAAACAAAGAGGTTAACCAGAACCCTGGTCTGGGAGCAATTTTGTGGATTGGATTTAAAACACAGTAAATTATATCTGTACACCACAAGCTGCTTGTTGAAATGTGCTGCAGAAGACATAGGAGTCCAGTTATGACAACTGGATCTGCTTTAGAGATGGGAAGTTGCAGTAGGTAATGACTGAAAGGAAGATGTGCTGATAGGACTGAAACTGAGCTCAAGGAGACAAAATAAGAACTACATTGCTTAGAATAATTTAAGAGCTGAAATGGCTTCAAGAAATAATCAGAGATTTGTAAGGAGAAATAATTGAGAAGATTCAATGCTGAAGTAGTAGGAGGAATGGACTGAAAACTGGTGAAAATGTAAGTACATGTAAAATATATAATTAATCATTACAAATATATTTTTTGTCTCTGTATATAAAACTTATAAGAAATGTGATCCTGAAAAGACCTTCTAGATCAGACTCCCCAGTCTTCTCCATCAGTCACACTAATTTCAATTGCTGCAACTAGACCAGCAAATTAAACACTGACTAAACCATTTATGATGCCGCTTAGTGCAGTTTGGCCAGTATATATGAACAAGCAGACCGTATTATCATTATACCATTCGAGCAAGATGATACATTCAAACTCTCTATTGGAAGTAGTTCTTGGTCCTTGTTAAGTTGGATTTCAGGTGGAAATGTTTTGAAGAGCCGTATGTAGTCTGTGACAAACTCAAACCTGACATAATTGTAGCATCTTAGTCATATAGACAATTGTGTTTCAAAGAACGTGACCAGACCATGGTATTATCTAGTCTATTAGTAAAGTTTTAACCTCTACAGAGCCAGCAAGAGCTGTCCAYAAGCAGCCACCTGCAAGAGAACTCTATGACTGCAAAGCGGGTGGGACATGGGAGTGCAAATATAACTTATCTGCCTTTCTCTGCAGTTGCAAGGTAGGAATGAAAATAGAGAACTTATATGACAGTGCCATAAGGACATTATTTCTGTATGGTCAACTTGTTCCATTGTATTATTATCATTTCTATTTTATATCACTCTATTGTTTGATTGTGTTTATTATGGGCAGCTTTAGAAAACACTCATGGAAGAGGAGTTTGCCTTACTGAATGACCCACTCTTACATTTGATGCAAACAAATATTTGCATATGCAAAGGTTTAGTCAGTTCATCATCATGAGAAAAAAAAMCCCACATGATTTAGCTTGCTTTGCAATCTCACCTACAGGGCTAAGACTGTGTTTGCTTCAGGGAGACACTATTTTTCCCTCTACTGTTAAGCATCTGCCTGGTGGTCAGGTGAAAAAGAAGAGCTTAAGTCTGTGCTTCCGCTCAGTTTCAGCAAAAATAATGAAACTGTCAACAAGTAATAAAAATAGAGGAGCCTGTTTTGAGCAGGGTTGTTTATGTGTTCTAACTAAACTTCATCTCATTATGTAATCTGTAAAGGAAACACTATCAGAGAAAGCAGAATAGTAAAAAACAATCGGAGAATATATTTTAGTGAAGCCCAGGATACGTCGTATTTAGAAATCAAACTTGTGACTACATCAAAAAGAACTCAAAGTTTTATTGGTGGTGCCTGTTTCCCACTATCTTACATTTGGCAATAACCTTAATATATTTTTATTAACTTTTTTTTCTAAATGATTATAACAAAACATCATAGGCCTGATTTTCCTGAGGCCAGACCATAGTTCTCCTGGTCTTCCTTTTATCGCTTTTTATATACGAGCATAATAAGCCATTTCTTCAGTCATTTTCCAGTCGCACTCTAAAGTTGATTAGGAGCCCACGTGAGTTGTTTGGCAAGCAATTTTTCTATTCTTTAATACTCTTGAATACAAGGCACTGCCTTTTGTTCCTGATAAAATAAACTTGGGCTTTCATTGTTCTCAGCTTCATACAGCTCCTTAGACAGTTACAGTTATTCTCTAATTGCCAGCTGGTAGTCATTTTCCATTTTCCATATATTAGATATTTTTTAATACATCAGCACATAATTCGTGTATTCTTATTTGCGGAGCCACACTTTYCACCCTAGCATATCTTCAGTCTGGGCCTTGCTAACAGATTTTAAAGAATTCTGAGGAAATTTTTCCTTATTTTATGTCTAGGTTTTGAGAAAACTGAGAGATGTTTTTTGCCCCTTGCAATGCTAACTCTCACTGGTGAGAAAAGTGAGAATAGCTAAAATACTACACAACTATCCAAACAATGGCCAGTCTTGTTATATTATTGGCTAAAGTCATTGAAAGTGTATCAATTGGGAAACAGGGAAATCATGAGAGATTCAATGTTTTTTTGTCGGTGGTAGTTTTTGTTTGTTTGGGTTTTTGTTTCCTTGTTTTAGGGCTAAAACCTCACATTTTAATTCCAAATTCTTCATCTTTGCCTACGGAATTATTGGAATACCTAGATGTAGCTTTGCCATTCTCAGACAAAAAATTTCCTTAAGAAAATATCTTTTTTTCTGGGTTCTTTGAAAAAGAACACATTTTCAAGTGTGTTGGTTCTATCACTGAAAAATAAATCAGGAAAAATTATGATGGTGACAATAATAATAATAATAATAATATTAATAATAATAATAACAACAACAACAACAACAGAATCTTTAAACAGTGGAATTAGACATTCAAGACTGTATAATTGTATACTTTTGTCCCATGTAACTGTCTGAGTTTTAAATTATTAAGACATTAACTCTCTTTTTGCAAAGGATTAATAACATTTTGATGCTGGGGCAGAAGAGTGACAGTTGTGTCAGCTGCCATTGCCGTGTGTCTGTGCCCGAAAAGTAATTATGGAAATAATGTCCCAATAAATTATTTGCTTTGACTTTTCTCATCTCGTACAAGTAACTGTTCATTGTCCAACTAATAAAAGAGAGAGAGAGGTATTTAGGAAGCCTTTAATAACCAGTAATTAACTTCCTATTTCCTGTTATAAAAACTGAGTCTACTAAAGAACTGAGTTGTTTGTATCGTATTCAAAGAAGGAATTGCCATTTCTGTCATGGATCCTCCCACAAAGTTGTATTTAATTTTAGCATCTACATCCTAACTGATAGCCGGGATTGTCATCATGATGGAAACCAAGAGGATGAAGGAAATGGAAGGAAGTGAACAAAAATGCTTCCAGTTTTGTTTTGAATTATGAGTTCAACTCACTGAAACAAACAGATAAAGAAGGAAAGAAAGTCTAAGAAAAATATGGAAGCAAGATAATTCCTCTAAGAGGAAACCATCCACCCTGAACATTGGCAAGCAAGCAAATCATTAATAACAACAACAAGGGAGCATTCATTTTGGTGCAGCAATGCAGCTTTGTGGCTTTGTGCTGGGTAGGGAGAGAGTAAYATTGAAAAACAAAAACAAAACAAAAAAAACACAAGTCATTTCTAATATTTCCTTCTTCCATGGTAGAAACCATCTGAAATTAATGACTCTTATTAATGTAAATTGCACCACACTGTCAGACATAAATATTCCAATACCAAAGGGGCCCATTACCATTAACATCAGAAATGATCAACAAATAAAACTGTTAATGCCACAATATTTACTGGACAAATTGACTACACTCCAAGATAGGCTTATGATCGTGTCTTGCTGTTCAATTTCATTTCACTGCAAGATGCACTAATGCATGTTGTTATGTGCAGCTGTGGCTGCTTTCCAGAAAAAAAAAATCTGTTTTCTACTAGGAGGTGAAAAAGCTCAACTTTATCATTATTATTTTCTCCATCTCAGGAAAATTTATTTACACACTTTTGGTCTCTTGCAAACTCATAGACAAAAATCATAGATTTTTATTAGAAAGGGTAGAAGAAAGCTTAAATATTAATCCTCAAGGGAAAAACAAAACAAAACAAAAAATCAGACTAATGATTTTAACCGATCACAAACAGATGTTCTCCTAGAGAGCTAATCAAATTATTTTTCTGTGATTTTTCCATCAAAAATGCAAAACACAGCAGCCTTTAAGTAAAATATCAGATTTTTCTACTAATGTTTTATAAAATTTTGAACATTACAAAAACACCAGATTTTCAGTGAGAAAGCTCAAATATTTTATTAATAAAAACACAAAAATCTTATGTGAATAAAAGAATACAAAAAAAAAGTTGATATAAATATGTTCAAAATACCATGAAAACAGCAAACATCATGTTTAAATAACTTTTAACTTTTTCTCWAGCTTTCAAATTTGTTTATGTAGCCTTTACTTATAAAATTCAAGATATAATTCAATATATCAAGATGCAATCTAAGAGTAGGGTCTGTTTCTCTCCAATGTGTGTGTAACATTTTGTTCTGGGAATTCCTGATTTGTATCTGAAGACACCTAATGCCCATTCACTGGATTTTGGGTGTTCCAGTCTCCTTCTCCTAGCCCCTAGCCTTAGGGTTGGGCTCATATCTCAATTTTACTATGGAGACAACAATTATGCACTCTACASAAGTCCCCTAGGCTCCCTCAATAGTCAGTGGAAGAAAATTTGCACCTTCAGAAGGGAATTTGTCCCATCCTCAGATAAATGTTTAAGTAATATATCATAAATTTTTCTTTGRAAGTATCCACATCTCTCCTTTCACTGTAGCACGTGCTCAGGGACACAACTGAGTGCTACTTGCTTAACTTTTAGATGAAGAGAAGGGAAATTAATACCAGATATAATATCAGTGTTGAAACACCATTATGGACCCCAAATATTTCACACATTAATTATCAACTCAAGTGAAAAATCCAGCCCAGAGAACACTAAGATCCASTTGTGATCTTCAGAAAGGCTTCCTTTTTTTTCTGCTCTTCATGTCAAGAAGCTGCTGTGTCCATTAGAAATTTAAAACTTTAGTTTTCAACCAAAAATATCTAAGTAAATGAAAAATAGTTACTATCCAATGATACTCACTTCAACTTCATAGTTACATCTACACTAATGAATATACTAAGTCAGGAACTATTCTTCAACTCAGATTAATTGGCATCGCACTCTTAATATYTATATAAACATTTCCAAACGACTTAATGAGAATGCTGTTCACCAGTTCAGGAGAATTGTCTGGGAAACGATGGGTTGTCACAAGCCAACAACTGCCCTGACAATTTAATGTAGAAATTACACTGTGCCAGTGCCCAGCTCTGCCAAACTAGTACAAATACAGCCATAGGGGCTAAAGCAGCATCAAATTAATCTCTGTAGCGAGGAAGACTTGATACAGCCATTAGCACAGTGAACTACAGCTGTAGGTGAAGGGGTTGCTTCACACAACCTCTCAAGGATGGCAKAGTGGTCCCAAACACCGTCCTCTGCATGTGTGATTTCACATTGCAAATGCTACCTTTATCAGCTCATGAACTTCACTGTGATTATATGCTAATAATCACTGCTTTTTTTTTTTTTTTTCTTGTGCTTTATCCACCTGAGTACTCCATCTTTCTCTATGGATCACCATCATTGGGAACTGTGCAAGAAATTACAATATTTTCTCCAAACAATGAAAGTAGTAAAGTACACGATACTTATTCTTCTGGTTTATATTAAGAACCTTACATGCATACACTTAATTTTGCGTTCAAACACAGTTTTGTTCAGACACACATAGCAAAACAGAAGAGGAGAGTCTCGTCTCTAGCACTGACAGGTCCCATAGCTTCACTCTCTGTGCCCTTTCACCTTGCCTCCCTCTTTTTTTACTTCCTTTGGAAGTTTAATGGTGCCAATGTGCATAGCTACACATAGATGCTCTCTTTTGCACAAAGACTCTGGTTGCAATGTAAGAAATATTCGGGTCACATAATATCCGTTGTCATGGGTAGGCAGACACACCTTTTTGTTTGATCTCCATGTCAAAATTGAATTATGAATTATAATATAGAGTCGTTAAGAATCATCTGTAGACAATACCACTCCTTAGCACAGAGCTGGGAAATTGGTATAGTATCTACAGCAGTGCTTGTCAGACAGCTTCTTACAGAATCGCAGAATCAYGGAACGGTTGAGGTTGGAAGGGACCTCTAGGGATCATCTAGTCCAACTCCTCTGCTCCAGCAGAGACACCTACGGCTCATGGCACAGGGTGGCAACCAGGTGGGGTTTGAAGGTCTCCAGAGAGGCAACTCCGCAGCCTCTCTTGGCAGCCTCTTCCAGTGCTCTGTCACCCTCGCAGATACTGGACCCACTCTAAAAGCTTCACATCCCTCTTGAACTGGGGAGCCCAGAACTGCACCCAATACTTCAGATGTGTCTTCACCAGAGCTGAATAGAAGGGCAGAATCACCTCCCTTGACCTGCTGGCAACACTCCTCCTGATGCAGCCAGGATCCCATTGGCCTTCTTGGTCACAAGGACACATTGCTGGTTCATGGTTATTCTCCAGTTCTACTAGATCATGGTTCCCTACAGTGTCTGAAGGAAGAAATTAAGGGTAACTTAACCATTGACACTGTATTGGTAGGCAATCTTCAGTAGAAGTCTTCACATCAACTCTAATTCTAGACACTGACTTTATCTGGCAGGGCATGGCAGTCATGAAATGTTCTGYGTTCTCTTGACTTTAGTCACTGGGTTTTTCTGTAGTTCACTCCAACAGTCAGTCTCAATACTTTTGAAATATTTCACCACCAAACAGATAATTCAGGTGTGGAACGTCATGACAACAGGGTGCTACTGAGGCCAAAAATGTAAGTGTTTTCAAAGAGCAACTAGAAAAAAATGATGAAAGAAAACTTCATGCGGAGTTATTCAGCACAAAGACACAGGTTCAGCCTCTGGCTTGCAAAGGCTTTGAACCCTGYATTCCTGGGAGATTAGAAGATGTTCCTGAGGAAGGAAAAAAAAAAGAAGGAGAAGGAGCAGAAGTAGAGTTTAGGCTTTGCCTTGTCTTTACAGTCTTCACCTAAGGATCTTCGTCTGCTGACAATTTATTTCTAATTAAGTTATGATCATTCTTAATAAAGGATTCTTTATCCTTTTTACTAACAGCACTGCCTCTGCTTTCTGGCTGGCTTCCACATCTTCAGTTGAACAAGCTCTTTGGTTTTTCTTTTTTTTTATTTTTTTCAGACATCCCCATATTCCACTTGTCTTTACTTTTGTTTGATCAAATTTTCAAATAAAAAAGCTATATACAGATGTCATGTATGTAGGATTATACATGTGAGCACATATATACATATGCATATAGCTTTACACACATATATATATATGTGTATGGTGCTTAAATCTTCACAATTAAGCCTGGTGATAATTGTTTTTGTGCATTAGTCATAATCACTTTTTAAGCAGCAAAGCCTATTACTGCTTTAGTGTGCCTTTCAGATGCCCTGCAGATTTGAGTAATTTTAGGTAATGCAGCTGTGTGTGGTAAAAAGATTTTACAATGCATATAAAATTTTGCCTGGTGACATTTCAGCAAGTGAATCTGTGGCACTGTGTAGTAGTTTCAGCACTTTCCATTAAATACCAGATATTGTTACAGTGTGCAATTTTAAACAAGACCCATCTTTACAGTCAAGGGGTTAAAAGCTTTGTCATCTGGAGTTAAAAGTGTTGTTCATGGGGAGTGTGAGGAGTGAATGATTTCTCTGTGGGTAATCTAGCCTGTTCACTTCACTATCTTTTCCTAGATTTTGGATGTGTAAAGTTGGTTCTACTTTCCTCAAATTCCTTGCCTGTTGCTGAATACAAAATCTTTATGTTGCAAAGTTCTGTGATATTGCACATTGTGCAGTATTGTTGAAAAGGACACTCACTGAAATGGTTGAATTATTATGCAAATATACTTCACCGAAAACCTATTCCAGTAAAGCTTGTGGGGTTCACTTCCTGATGTGAGACAGGGTTAAATCATTTTGCATGTCCTTTTTCCCATCTCATTTAGATATCTATATTATATGTCTAAGTCTCAGCTGGTTGCTCAAGATTACTTTTAGAACTAATAAAAAGAGATATTGTGAGAGAGCAACTTATCTCTCCCTACAACAGGTGTCTACAGTAAACAGGTAACATTTTTAGAAAGGGATATTTTCTATCTACTAGTGCAATGTCAAAGGTAGGCACTAAACTTAGGTATCCAATATTTAGTTGTCTAAAATTAAAAGATGAATTGCACTTTTTTGATCCTAATCTGAACCAGTTAGCTGGACCAAGCAATTAAGCCTGTTATATCAAAAATGCTCTTATCTGTTGCACTTCTGTTTCCCCCAAAGAGGTCTATAAAGTAGATTGGGAAAGGGGCTGATATTCAATTTGCTTACATGCTCTTCCTGCAGAAGCCTAAGGGCTAAAGAGCACCAGCAACCAACTCTTTCTGCAGCTATAGTCAGAGCCACTGTTTAATTCAGACATATTTACTTTTAACACTTTTTTTTTTTTTCAGTTTTCATACAGGTCTTCAGTAGCTCCTGGATGTGCGCTGAGGAATGCTGGACCAGCTCAAGGACTGAACTGAGAGATTTTGGTTCTGTCTGCAAGAAGAAATATAAGCCTGTCCTAATCCAGCTAATCACAAGAAACAGAACTATTCACATTCTGACTTTTTTTTGTGCAAAATCCCTGGAGAGAAATTCTGTTGCTTCTGCTGCTAAAATAACCATTGGCTAAAAAAGGCAAGTTGTGATCTATTCTCTTTCCCTAAGGAAACAAACCGAACTGCATGGGCACATTGGTTGGTTTGATTTTCTCCATCACTCTGAATTGCTTTGATGCAGAACAGCATCTTGCAGAAGTGAGTGTGCTTCATTCAAACCAACATAAAWTTCCTGCCATCTCTTTCTTATTTGCAACTCATGGCCAGGACAAATGAATGTTAATAAGGCAGAATTTGCAACAGAAAAAGTTTCAGGTGATTTAGAAGTGTTTAAGGTATGTTGGGTGCAGTGTCCCATTTTAGTTTCCTGACCCTTGGTGAAACAGGAGATGGCTAACACAAGCATGCTGTGATCACATCAGATGTCACAGGAACTGTGCTTTTAAAGATGTCTCTACATCATGTCYTAAATAACCCCATAGGCACAATTATTGAAAAGAAATGTATGGCAATCACACTTCATTAGTTTCAGTTAAATCAAGATGGTAATATCTTTAAGGAACTTTAACCTTTACATGACACTTCCACTGTTGCATCTTCAGATCAGATTGGACATTCTTCTCTAGCCATCATCCCTATAAAGGGGCAGAAAGACTCTTTTATTTTTTTTTCCCTGAAAAATGCTCTCTCAAAACTCCCTCTCTGCAACCTCATAGAGGGACATAGTTCAAAAGGAGCAGACAATGGTTAATCCATTCTGTCCTGGAAGTTCCCAGTGTCTTGTTGGATGCTATAAAAAGGTGAAAACTGATGAAAAAGAAAGATGAAGAGGAAGAGGAAGAGGAAGAAAAAGGCAGAAGGAAAAAGAAAAAAGGAGAAGGGGAAGGGGAAGGGGAAGGGGAAGGGGAAGGGGAAGGGGAAGGAGAAGGAGAAGGAGAAGGAGAAGGAGAAGGAGAAGGAGAAGGAGAAGGAGAAGGAGAAGGAGAAGGAGAAGGAGAAGGAGAAGGAGAAGGAGAAGATTTTTTCCCTGTCAAAATAGGAAACAAAATATAAATAATCTGGGGAATGCTTAGTTTTCATGAAACATTTGATAGAAAAGAAGCAAATGATTTCCTGCTCAACTGATCTTTTACTCCCCTATAGACTTGTAGGCCAGATGTAAAGAAATCTTCCTAAACAGTTGAAGTCCTCATGCAGTATCCTTTTTTTCTTGAAGAAATGCAGCTTCTTTTTTCTTGAAGAAAAAAGAAATTTAGTTTGTTTTCTTCCAAAAATAATTTTCTTCCTTCCTTTCTTTCTCTATAAGGACTGCTTTTTAAATTCATTTATTTCCAGTCAGGTCCACTGCCTGTTGTATTTAAAAAAAAAAAAAAAAAAGTTTAATGTTTTCAAAATACTTCATTTTCAATTTTTGTTTTGACTATTTCAGGGTAGTACTGTACAAATAAATAGCTGATAAGTAGGAGAGATACAGAGAAACACTGTGTTTCACAGGCTGATTTAAAWCAGGATGCTAGATTCTTGGGGATAGATTAAGATGGAATATCCATCATCATTAAAATACAGTATATTAAAAAAAAAATCTCATTCAACTCTCATTTCTACTTTACCCTAACTTGGATCCCATGGTGTTTTATGCAACTACTGACTAAAAGCTCTGACTCTTCTTGTTCTCAATGTAGACTTTCTTTTTTTGAGGTTAGCATTAGCTCTTGAAAAAAGAGTTCATTCAGCCAAATATAAAGGTTTATTGTACCTGTCCTCATTCCTTCTGATCAAACTTCCACAGTAGCTCCTTTATGTCATCCTCGGGGACACAAGTGTTGCACACCAAGCACACAGCAACCAAAATGCTGATTACTGACCTCAGTACTGGGACACTGACCACGGTAAAAGGCTTTGCCAGAGCTGTTCAGCAAAGTTCACAGGCCACTGTTTTGCAGTGGAATTACGAGAAAAAATACCATGTGCTGTGCTGTCAACACCTTGGCTATATCAGCCTTTCTTCAATTACTTTTGCTTACAAATTACTCCTAATTTTGTTCTTTAAAGCTAGTTAAGAACAAGTGCTGGTAGGATTGATGGGGAACTAACTGCATGATTAAGTAATTACATTTTTAAAGCTTGCCTTACACTACGACTAATGATTTGTCACACAGCAGCAGAAACCCAAGATAATGAATGAGAAATGTTTACATGTAGTTAGTTTCTTCCAAGTCTTTTATCATGCTGTGGCTGGTACAATATATGCATATGATTCTCAAGAGAAGAAAATCTATCATGTAATCTCAATATTTCTGAGCAATTTGTTAGACCTTTGATCACCATGCACCATTTATTATGTGATTTGTTCTATGATCAAAGTTCATTTATGTTAGAAAATATTGAATTGTTTTTGGATAGAAGAGCTTTCTATAAGAAAATGGTGATTTCACTAAATTCTGATATGCTGCTGATACACAGTGCCATCAACAAAACTTCAGCAGATCAAAAATAAATTAAAACATTTTATTTCAAGGATTTCAAAGCTTATCATTTCATTTAAAGTATTTCAATATGTCACACTGTAATGTCATTCAACTGAAAGAAGTCTCTGCAGACTGAATAAATTTAAAGTTTTAATATGTTGTTTTAATTTCTGATAGGAAAATTTTCACAAATTCCATCTTTGAAGAAACTAGCTTTTCTTTTTCTTTTTTTTTTTTTTTTTTTTTTTTTTTTTTTTTTTCATTTGAAACAGAAGTTTGGAAGAAAATACTCTAAGTTCTGATTGGTTCTTGTCATGATTTAACAGCTAATTGAATGGATTTGACCAGATACTTTACTATTGTTTAAAATACGGGAGGATGCTCCCTAGTACTTTGCCTATTGCCTGTCTTTTTATCCTGGAAATAAGAAGGATGAGGCCAGCCTCTTCTCAGTGGTGGCCATTGATAGAATCAGAGGAAAGAGCAACAAACTGAAGCACCAAAAGTTCCACAASAGCTTAAAGAAAAATTTCTTAACAGTGAGAGTGACAGAGCCCTGGAACAGGTTGCCCAGAGAGGTTATGGAGTCTCCTTGTATGAAGATCTTCAAAACTCACTTGGACGCAGCCCTGTGTCACATGCTCTAGGTGACCCTCCAATGGCAGTGGGGGTGGACTAGATCATTTCTAAAGGTCCCTTCCAACCTTAAGGATTCTATGATTCTGTGATCTAGAGGCTTCAAATAAGATTGTGCCACAACTGAATTGGTTGTTGTACTACAAGACTATGCAAGTGTCCTGATAAATAAATATATAATTATATTCCTATGCACTTTTGCAAACTTTGAATTGTATCTCTGCCTGGAGCTGCTTATATATTGGGAGAGTAGAAAGACAGCGAGGGAAGAAAAAGGAACTTTTCATAAAGTCAGCAGGTTAGTGTCAGAGGAAAGAACTTTTAGTCATTATTTCAATTCTGTCCTCATTGGAAAGCATTAATTGGTGTTGTCTGTATTCATCTGCTATATGAGCCAGACTTAATTCATGCTCTTTTGATGAGCACATCAAATCAGGTACCACTAAACTATCAGAATATGTGACCTATCACTGAGTACTCTCCAGTGAATACTGTCACTCTCCAACTATAACTTCTTGTCTGCTTGTTTAATGTCACTGAGCATGAACGTATGCATTCTAACCATGTTCACACCTGTTTAGAAGATTTTATCCTCTTTTTGTGATATTTACTGGCATATAGCATTATGATACCTAAAATATCTTGCTTCTGTTCTGAGACAGCTTTAAAATAAGGACTTAACACAGAATAGAGATTTTTTATTCATATGAGCCTGATTTCGGTTTAACTTTATAATGATTGAAGTGGAGGGTCAGCTAAAAAGTCTTACCTGTTTTTCTTCTTCTTCTACTGCAGCAAAACCTGCAAAAAGAAATGGACAATATTATCAATCACTAACAAGATCAAAAGAGTCTTAGGTGTGAAAGGGTTTCTCTGGTCCTCTATCTTGACCTGCCTCATAAAATGAATGTCATAAATATTCAGCCATTGGTATTAGTATTACTGCCTGAAGTTCTAGTTGAGCCAACATGTCTTTTTCTATCATCCTAATTGGAAKATTCTATGCAATGAAGAATTCACCACATCATTTCTATGTAAACTTCTGACTCCAATATCAAGACATTAGACCTTCTTATATGACTAGATGGGTAAGCAACAGATCAACAGCAAATGATCTGCAATAGTAGCTAACAGGAAAACTATCATCCTGAGAAAATCCAGAGCTCTGGCATCCTGCTGTGTTTTCCTGAACATCAGGAAACACAGGAGGCTTGCAAGAAAATCAGCAYGATCGTATGTGTAAAAAGTGGTAATATACAAAATTAAGAAATAAATACTTCAACAAACATTGGAAAGAAACTCTCAGAGAAATAACCGAAACCTCCTCAAGAAACAACAGGACTTCTAGGATAAAGGGTAAGAATAAACATATTTTTCTTCTCTTTCTATATTATGGATATTCATAGACCCTTCAATATACAGCTATTCTCTCTCAGATGCTTAGTAACATGTCAATAAATGAAGTAGCTTTCACTTTCACTTGTCTTTGTATGTCAGAGATAAAGATACCCAAGGTGGCCTCTCAATATGTTGCCTCTTGAGTAATAAGATGGATGAGCCAAGTGGCTTGGCTCATAAGGCACAAGACATGTCAGAAAAAGAAAATAAAAAACATAATGACACAGTACCATGAAGAACCTCTTTTACCCTCAGAATGAAGGACAGCCCAGTACAGACTCTTGAATTCTACAGAAAGTGACCAATGCTTTATAACAGACATTCTAAGCTGTCCACATCTTAACCTGTCCTCATGTACAGTCTGGCTGTTAATTGAACTGGTTTTATATTGACCAATCTGTTTCCTCATTCCCCTTTCAGATGCAGYCCTGAAAACTTTACCTAGGCCCTCGTTTGCACTCCAAGAAGGATAAAAATTGAAATAGAGAACTGTGGAAGTCTTTGCACTTGGGTCATAAACCTTGCTGAGGTTTGCATCCAAAGCTATGAAACTCGACAGAAAAGAGAAAGAGTAAAATAAATATATTTRCAGATCTCATTGACAGCCAAAAGATGAACCAGTAAAGAAAAAAATATAAGGAAAAGCTTTCCTCAGTTAATTAGACCATGTACTAGACCTCAGTGTCTTACAGCTGTTCTCAGAGATGCCTCAAGAGCTTTCAGAAAAGAAACAATATATTCTTGACCTAAAATGATTCGATAGAACTGGATCAACTCCAGGCCACTCCTGCCTCAGAGAAAGGAAAGGTTTCAGAGTCCACTTTTCTCAATATAACTTAGAGAAGTCTATTTGGTATTCCACTTAAGGCCAGAAGGATGGGAGAAGTGGGAACGCTTGTTCCTGCTTCAAGGACAACCTGTCATACCCCTCACACATCTCACCATGTTCCTTAATGTCAGTGAAGCAGCACCCAGCCTGGCACAGTTAGTCAGTAGTAAGATGCTGATTAGTTTTTTCTCTTTTGCAAATATAATGCCCTTGGCATCTCTCTGACAGCAGTGCTTTTGGTGGTTTTCATAACCAGCACCTTGAARTCCTGATTCCATTCACTGCTGAATWATTCATGTCAAAGTGAAGGGGTTTATGTATTCATTATCATCTCTGCTTCCCCAAACCATTTCTACTCTGGAGTTAGGCTTTATTTATAAAACACAGGCTGAAGGCTTGAGTTGCAGCTCAGGATTTATGGCATATAGTAAGGTCCAAGAAAAAGATTGCTCCTGACCCAAGGAGTTGGTGAGCTATGCAAACAGGTGCCAGGAGGTGAAATAGAGAAGAAGTGCTTGTCCACGGCCAAACGTGTGTCCAGGGCCATGCAGAAAGCCAGTAACATGTTGAGGCACAGATCCCAGGTGTCTCAGTACTCAGGATTATTCCTCATCTCTCAGATAATTTTGTCTTGGGAACTGTTGTCTGCTAGCATGAAAAGAGAAGATAACTGTCTGCTCATCCTCCTAAATGCATGAGAAGTTGTCTGATGGCAGTGGTCGAAATAGGGCTTCCTTAGTGTTGTTAGCAAATAAAATCCAAATCTTAAAATAGTTCATGCAAAACTATCATTCTAGCCAGAAAAAAAAAAGAAAAAAAAAAAAAAAAAAAGCAAACCAAACAAGATCTACTAATAGAAGTGCCTATACCAGTATTCTTGAAAGAAAATACAAAAATGGCTTTAGATGTCAAGCTGAAATGGACAGTGTGTGGGGGAGTGGTTTAGGGGGAGTTTTCTTTTTCCTGCATGCTTTTAAAATTTGCCCCTTCCTGGCAGTTACTCTTCCAAATGCAAAGGACAACTAAACTGACATCAAGCAAAGTTAGTATTCCACTGTCATGTCTCTGGACATCATCCGTGACAGCTGCGCTCGCGGTGATTCGGTCCCTCACACGTCACTGTTTTCATGTCAGCTCTCCATTTCACGTTGCAGAAATCCCTCTTGTCAGCTCCCATTCAGTTTGATAGGTCATGCTTACACCTGCAAGCCGGGGCAGTGCCTCTCTGACAGGATCTGTCACAGCACAGCAGTCACCACGCTCCGCGAAACAGCAACTTCACTCAGCAGCAAGTTTGTTATGATGACTTTTAGGATTTTTTTTTCCTTTTTTTTTTCCCACTCTGCCTCCTCTCTGCCAGTGCCACRTATTGGGAGCTACAGCAGAAATGACAACTGTCGTCAGCAAGGAGAAACATGAGACTTTTCTGGCAAAGTCAGGCCAAGATGATGGCTTGTTTTTCCTTCCTTGGTTCGTGCCAAGCCTTTTACAGGATGTCACGACAGCTAAAGCATTCCTTGGGTATGCGAAGCTCATGAATCAGTTAAACGCATGTCCCCATACTTCTAAGCCATACAGTTCAAGGAATCATTAAAATTAGAGATGGCAAAGGCCTCTGAGGTCATCTGYTATGTCCACTCCTGATAGCTCAGGATTGTTCTCTCTAGACACTGAATGGGTATGCCCCCAGATCCCTGTCTGCTCACATTTAATTGCATGTAGAATGCCACTGGGCTTTCAATTACTCCCACAGATCTGACTCTTAGAAAGTTTCTCTTTTAACTAAATCTTTATTATTATTATTATTATTATTATTATTATTATTATTATTATTATTATTATTATTATTATACTGTTATTATTGTTATTATTTCCACAACTTCCACACTTCCACAACAGGTCTCAGTAACTCCTTGATCCAACAGAAGTTACACAAATGAAAGAAAATAGCTTAGAAGGAAAATATGTATGAAAATGTGTGTTGTCTTCTGTTGTCTGACCTTTCACAACCCACTTGGCCTGTTCACTTGTGTTTTTGCAGTCATTTTATTAGAACAAAGAATTTGTCTTCTTTTGTTTTGCCCTGTGCAGAGTTACTAACTASTGCCCCTTTACTGAGTTCTCTCTCTTTTACTTTACACAAAAGGCTTTTATATTACTACCTTTCCCAATTTTGTGGCTAATTTGAGTGAAGTTACAGAGAACTCAATAAACTGTAGCTCTTGAGCATTGTGAGTACAGCTTTATCATCTAGTTGATGTAGGTRGAAGAGCTCCTATCTTTTGTGCTCATCCTACCACCATGTATTCCAGAAGACTGAATCTCTGGAAACAGAGGGTGAATCTGCAAGTTACCATTGCTATACAAAGTCAGGCTCAGTACACACAAGAAGACAATGATCTCACTCCATCAATTTGCACAGAAG
>NW_020454106.1:182100-266863 GCF_003342845.1 Nothoprocta perdicaria
GAAGGAAGGAAGGAAGGAAGGAAGGAAGGAAGGAAGGAAGGAAGGAAGGAAGGAAGGAAGGAAGGAAGGAAGGAAGGAAGGAAGGAAGGAAGGAATCTGGTTTTCTCCATATGTCTAAACTAAAATATAATAAAATTTAATATCTGTCCAACTTAAATGGAGGAATAGTGCATAAGCTCCACAAATGACTTGAAAGCTTGGTTGTTGTTGTTGCTTTCTAGAATAAAGCAGAATTGGATCTTGCATTCTCAGGCTAGACTAGCTCAAGCTTGCTCCAAATCCATGAAAACACAGCAACTTTTGAAACTCAAAGGGAAATGGAAGAATGTTGAGGATCCAGAGCTGCAGTGAATCAATAAGATGTATGTTGCCTCAAAAGAGGAGTTTAATGGCATTAGCATTTCTGCAGCAAAGTCTTACACTTTAAGTACTAATAGCCTATTAAGTGCAGGAAGTCTTTGATGGTCAGATGTATGTTGTGCTTTTAAGATCAAGGCTAATAATTCTGCATGGTCATGATYCTGATATCTTATGCTTTGGCACAAACCAGGGTTGACTCAGGAAACATTACTTGATTCAATCTATTTCCAGTTAACACAAAAATAGGATTACTGATTCAGGTGTTGCGAAAAAAAAAAATAATGACGGAAAACTTAATTAAACAAACACAGAAACACCCTTCCTCCCGTTTCCTAAGGCTCAGCTTCAGCCCAGCAATTCTCCKCCATTATTCCTAGTTCTCAGCTACCCTTGTTTCTGCCACTTCTTATGTCTAGTCTGTTTCAAATCCTTCAGGTAGGTGAGGGTGGCACAGGAGCTTAGTGTCAATGTGKACTATATCCTTGCACCTTGCTTCTTATCCATTTTCTATGTCTACCATTTATGACCAATGCATCATTTCTCTTGTCTTCTCTATTTATAAACTGGCAAAAGTATTTATTTTGCTCCCTCTTCCTCTTTATCACTAGATAGCAAAATATCTGGGATAAAAATCATCTCTTGCTGTAACTATCCCCTGTAGAGGTAACTGGAAGAAGTGTCACTGAGGTCCAAACACTTCTGTATTGCCTGCATGTAAGAGGATGCAGCTGGTTATCATGCTTTTCTACATCCACTCCAAAGATTTTTGTGTTTGCATTTATGCATTTTTTTTCCAGTAGCTTCTACAGAAAATACATCTGTTTTGGGGAAACTTTAGGAAAGCCCTGAAAAGTTTTTAGCATCCTCAACTAAACATCACCCTCAAAGACTGCCAATAACAACCTAAATGAAAATATACTATAAATTTTATTTTTTTTTCAATTTCTTAAAACCAACACAGAAATCTGGGAAGACCAACTGCCTGTGGAAGATAAGATGAGGTTAAAAATCTGTGTCTGATCTGGGTTAACTCAGCTTAGTGAAGGCATAACTTGTCATTTGGCATAGTGTGAAGACTAACTTTATAGGGGAATCCCAGCATTAAAATAATATAGAAATTTACCAGTTAAATACCTCAAGAAGCAATGCACAATGAAGGGGAAATAGCATTTGCCTGTGCTCAGGARTGTTCGCTTCCAGAAAGAAATAATTGTTTGGGCTTTTACCAAGTGAATTTTCCATTTCAATGTATAATTTCTTTATTTAGCATTATACCGATTATCCATACTTAGACTAATGATCAAATAGCTCTAAAGTCCAAGATATTTGGCTAAGGCAGCCTGCAGGATTTTTCTTTTCATTTTCAGTCCATTTTTTTCTCTTTTATTCCAAATTTTTAGGGTGATTATAGGGTGTGTAAGATCGTTAAAGGATTGGCAGCATGCACAAAACTCAAATCCTTTATCCAGAGGCTAGAGGAAATGTGAGTTGCCAACAAGTAATTCTTCCATTGTCCCACCAATGTCCTGAATTAGCAAAGGAACCACAATCTCTCTCCACTGAGAAAGAAATAGGCTTCCCTGCTTCCCAAAGCCCCGATAAATCAGAATGATTAAGCAGATGCTGTCTCCTGCTCTAAGGATGAGAACAACTAAGCATACATTGAGCTAAGAAATGAGTTAATGTCAGCCTTCTTTATTATTTAGCCTTTATCTAACAACATCACCATCAAAAAAAACCCTATCCTTGTTACTGAAAACTCAAAAAAAATGTTCTCTTTCTGGCTCATTGTTTATCCAACCTTGAGATTCATAAATATTAAGCAAATAGTTTGAGTTCAATGTATGCTTAGTCATTCTCAAACTCTGTTATTTCTTTTCCTTGTAAGACCCCATTGGTCCTCATGACTTTCATATGAGTAAAGGGAAACAGCGCAGCGGTCAGTGAATTCACTAGCTGAGATTATATAAGCACACGCTGCTATATATAAGCTGCAGAACAAGCTCCCTGGAGCCACTTTTCCAGAGGATCTCATCTGTCCTCAGAAGGGAACGTTATCTCCAGGCCTGCTCAGTCCTTTGTCGTATCCCAAACTGGCCAACAAATAATCAATTAGTAATATGTTTTATCTTAACATAATCACTATCCCTACAACATTATGGATTATTTTTATTTTTCATTATTCTAATAGGAAGTTTACACCATAAACCAAAATGCTKCCTAAATTTCCCTCAGAAAAGAACCACCGCAAAAGCAAAAATAAGGAGCAAGCCCCAAATTAATCAAATAATGACCAAATAAAGACCACAGATATGTTTGATGTGCCTGAATAATTATTGCTTTGTATTCACTACACTTTTTTCTCTCAATTCAGAAAACAAAAGTAAACAAACAAATAAACAAACAAATAAAAAATCTAAAAGCTTGAAAAGAAATGGAAATTGAAGAACTCCTGGCTTTATCTCTTCACTTTTCTATGGGTTTAGTCTCATTTCTGTTGCTCAGAATATATTGTATTCACTGCCATCTTGGCAGTGCAGCCACCCAGGCAGAACCTTTTTCACCCTCCTGAGAAAAACTTTTTTTCATACCCTAAAAAGTAACATTGGGATGTGTCTGTAATCCACTCTGCTTCTCTCAAAGTATAAATTTCAATAATTGCARCTGGAGAGCTTGAAAACTCAAACTCACCAGAAGTGGAAGAGGAMAGTAAAGCAATAACTTTAGAATCAGAGGGAAGATGCTTGTGTTGCTCCCTACCCTTGAAATGATCCATGCTGTCTCCAAGGAATTAATCCACATTTGGAGCTGAGCTTGGCACAGTACTGTTCCTGCCCCTGGCAGCCGTCCATGCAGGTGCCGAGGAAGTCCCATCTGTGCAGGGAGCACAACGCACACCTCTTACTCAGTTTGAGGAATCAGACATAAGCTTCTAAAAGCCTTTTTTGTCCGTCTTTAAAAAAGGGCAACTTCTCTTTCATTTCTTCCTTTTTTTTTTCTTATTGTTATGAAAAAAATAGCCATATGACTCATTTTGTCTCTGAGGGTTTCCGTGCTATTTTTTTCTCAGTGTATGCTGAATTTCCAGAGTTAAGAACAGATAGACATACTGTTGACATTTGTAGTTTATCCTTCTTCATTTCCTATAAATTTTCGTTTTCTCTCTTTTCTGTTCCAGATATAATGAATAGAAAAAAAAGGCGGGGGGGAAGAAAATTTGTGTTTAGATTTTGATATGTTCTTCTGATATTTATAATCCTATCGCTTTGCTCCACTACAGAATGTCTCAAAGCACATAAAAAAAAAAAAAATAGGASTAATGTTCCCTTTCTACAGGTAAGTGAACCTAGAAACACCAAGCCAAAACAACCAAACCTACCCAAAACTTTCCATAAACGCCCAGCTACGCTAATTGTTCTGCCCATRTAAAGCAGTTTAAACACATGGATTGAATTTTAGGCCTCTGATTATCAATGCTTTCAGGCAACAACTGCTTATTAATATTTTCAGGCCACAAACATTTTCTGAAGTTCATCTGGGCTTGCAGTTATTTAGATGCAAGCTCCCAAATGATCAAACATTTGGATAGAGTAGCTTAAATATGTTTCTGCTGAACTCCATTTGGAAGGGAAAGAATTTTCCAAAGAAACGGAAAGAAAAAAAAAGTTATTTTTAATTGAAATTCAAGTAGAATGGAGACATTACTGCACTTCAGCCTCCTCCTAYACCGCTCAGCTCTGCAGAGCTGTTGCTTTCTGTGCTTAAGTTGACTAAGAACGATGACTGTGCCGTTTGCAAGGGGCCAGAAAATGGCCATATCTCCAATGTCACTAAAGCACTTTGCCTTCATGTCTATCCACAAACAGAAAAATGAACCGTSATTTCCTCAAGTCTAAGTTACAGCTCTAAAAACTGTCAGGGAATTGACCTCTCTCCCTTGCTCTGTGTCACGTGTTATGTTATTCTCCTTTGCAATTTTTGGGAACCTGATGTCCTCAAGCAGCTCACGCGCTSTTCCCCGACCCGTGCAGCTCCACTGGTGCCGCTGTGTCAACTGGTGTGTTGGTGGGAGTGGAGGCAGGTGGTGGCCACACTGACACAGGGGAAGATCTTCCTGCAGGGYTCCTGCTGCTCCGCTTAAAAACCCGTTGTTGCCTGAAACCCATGCCCTGAAGCCAAGGTCTGATTCCACTTGTGAGCAGGAACCGTGCCATTCTAACAGATGGGCTCAGGCGCAAAGAGCCAAGAAAGCATGTATATTCATAAAAAAAAAAAAAAAAAAATGGGTACTGAGGGCATGAACACTAGCCAAAAAAAACAACATCTCTCTGTGTCTTCTCTTGAGCGTACAAATCTATGGTTAAGGGGATGTGTGGGCGCTGAGAAATATTCATTTTAGAAAAAAARAAAAAAAAAAAGATTAAAAGAAAATGCCTGGCCACATAGGAAGATATTTTGGGGTGCCAGGAAATGGGCAAGGTGCCTTGAGAGACAGGAAAAGTGAAAGAAAAAGGCAATACTCTTCTAAAACTGGTAAGCGATAAAAAGGCTTTAGCTCTGGTTGATGATCCCTTCCCTTGGCCCCTGTGTCTGGGGTCAGGGTTGGGAAGATGAACAGATAATATGGCTGGTCCCATAAGTAATTAATAATAATTAACTGGTCGCATAAGCAATTAATAATAATTAATTCAGAGATTTTTTTTCCTTTTTTTTTCCTCCTATTAATGCCTGAAATTGAAATGAAGAATTCCATTTTAGAGGGAGAATGAAAATAGAAAGACATCTGTCCCAGTTCAGGCCATTTCTCTTTCAACAGGCTAGGGAAAAATGTAGCCAGTCCTGAGGATTTCAGCTTGTTCTAACTCTCCGTCATCCCTGAGATATGCAATGTAGGGCAGGTGAAGTGTGTCCTTTATGCCCTATAAACAAGACCTCAGGAGCCTTTGGGGCTGAGGCCTTGAAAACTCACATCAGTCGATCAAGAGGAAGACAAAGGTGAAGCCAGGACACTGAGAAATGGTTTGTGAGTGTGAGAGCCCATCTCAAGGGGAAGTCCCTTCCAGCAGTTAAGTAGGTAGAACATGCCAGCCAGAATCGGATCCAGGCATGAGAAACACAACAAAGTGCCAATCAAGGGAATAACTTTCCTTAAGGAAAGTTTTGAGAACCATGCCGAGACAGATGAGAAAATTCTGATGGTGCAGTTTAGGTGAAACAAATTTATTCTGTGTAACCTCCCCTTGCTGTCAGAAGCAGTAAATAATCTGACTCTCTGGGTCCGTTCTTGCTCCTCAGCCACAAATCCGTCCTTTCCCCAGCTCCTCACTTTCTCTGGATAGTAACAGAAGGTTTAAGCTAGGTCTAAATAATCTTTTTTTCCCCTAATGGAGAAAACCTCTCCTAGAGGTGATATACCCCTTAAAACCAGCAGATCACCTCTCCCTCCTGCCTATTTTGGAGATTAGAGCTGCACCTAGATTTTCTACTTCCTTGCAGACTCCTCTCTTCTGGAACAACTTGATGCTGTGAGGTCGACCTGTGCTTCTGAAGCTGTTCCAGTTTATACAAAATAGTTAATAAAGCAAGGCCTGGAGCCCCAATCTCTCACAGAACTGTGCTAACATGCAAGCTGTGGACTTACATTCCTTACACTTAATTTATATTTCATTATCTATGCAAAACAGACCAGTTTCACAATACAAAAGAAGAGGGAAGTTTTCATTATGACACACTTTGTTCCATGGATTCTTGGTCCAGTTCAGAAAGGAGAGGGATCTAAATAATTCCTCCATCACTGGGTTATTTTCAGAAGAAATTAAGAGCCAATGAGGAAGATAGAGATAGGGTACTGAACTGTAACTATCTGCTAAAAATAGAAATATTTACTCAGTACGATTTGGAGGTTCTTAAGAGCTCAATTCCCACTGAAATGTGCTGTTAGAACCAATGTTCTTTTGAAAGTCCTACTAAGCACTAATATGCATCTTCAAAAAGATCAATACTTATAAAAACCTGATTCTAAGCAACAAGTTTAAGATTACTTATGACTTTATATACTGTGTGTCAGTGCAAAGGTAAKAGTTTAGGCTAATGTCCTAAACACTTAATAGTCTTATTTTTATAATATCAATTTATACCATACGTATAGCATTTAGTATAACATATCACTTTGAAACCATTACACAAATCAGGAATGCCTGATTTAAAATTTATTTAGGTACTAGAACTTCAAGAGTTCTCAAAGAGAAAATGTCCTGTTCACTGTGAAACCTCTGCCTTTTTTTGTAAGCCTGATCTCTCCCCAGTAAGTTATATGTTGTAGTAAAATTCCCAGACATCTTGGTACTTGTCCCACTATTCTGTAAATGATAATTCTGGAATTTGGTGTCCGGGCTGTGCACCAATATCTCATCAGCCTGAAGATGTTTGGATGTAAGAGGTTCAAACTGATGGAACTCATGAAAGAAAAGAGATTAGAAAAGGGACTACCGCTGCTGTGTTTCTCTCCTACTGCTCTGTGTAGTTTCTGGAGTATTAAAGCTCATCAGTGGTTAACAAAAAAAAAAAAAAACTTCTGCAAGAGTTTGATTTTTAACTTGTGTGCAGCCCCATCACTGCAAAACTTTGTTCTTGTCCCCATTGAGCACAAACAGCTGCTGTTCTCCATGGTGTCAAAATCACTGTTCTCTCCCCACATTGCAACAAATTACTATTATAATTTATTGCTATTGCTTCTGCTGTTGTTATTAATATTTCCAATCCTCCACCCATCTTTTCTCATCCTCTCCTCCCTCCTCCTCCTAAATAATCATAATGAGAAAAAAAATCAAAATTTGGATTTTGCCCTTTCTAATTACAAATCACCACCTGTGGTAAAATTATTGAAAAACAGATGAGCATTTCATTCCAGCAATAGCCTTAAAACAAGCAGCAGTTCCAACTGCCAGTGTGATGTATAGACACAGCGCAGGGCAGATGAGGGATTAATTAGGTCTGTCCCTGCACATTGCCAGGGGAGCACTTCTGTAGAGGTGATTGAAAACTAGAAAGAGTGGCATTAGTCTTCATTGTTGGTTAAAGGCAACAAAAATAAAGATGCAATTGAGTTGACAAAGCTTCCAGGTATGTGGCTGAGTCATTTGGAGGTGTCAAAATGATCAAACCATAATTAATTAGCTAAAGTGCTATATTTAATTCCTCAACTTTAATGAAGATTTCTGCAGCTGAAAATAAACGGCAACATCACTTGTTTCTGAAGGGAAGGGGTGGAGTGCACTGAGGGGACAACACCAGTTTAATGGTGCCTTTATAATCAAGCCCGTGTTCTTAATCTTACTGTTGTTTTCTGTACAGCTGCAGGAACATGGTGATATCCTATGCATTTGTATTAGGGACATGGTTATGAGTCCACATGTAACTACTAAAGCAAATGCTTATTAGTTTCAATGCATGAAACAGAATGCAGCCGAGGAATCTCTTATATTCCCTCAGATAGGTCTCCAGGGTTGACACCATAAAGATACAGAAGACATCTCTATGGCAGGCAATCTAAATCTATATCTGAGGAATTTAGCACGACTTACTCCAAAGGAAAGTATATTGAGATTTATGAGTAATGAATAGGAAGAAGAGTAAAATGCAAATTTTGTTCCCAGTTTCTGCCACAGGCTGTGTGGCTATGGACAATCGTACCTTTGAGGATTCATTCCTACTGGGTGAAGATCTGCCTGAAAACTGAGGCAGCTATTGCTATCTAGTCATGAAGATAGTCCTCTCATCTTGGACTGACAGCACTTTGCTTCTGTCTTGCTTCATCTCCTTCCACTTCAGACTATAATGCGTGTACTTTGGCCTGTGGATTCACCCCTAAAAGTTCCGTGGCATAAATATCACATCAAAGTGAACATCTACCTACAGCAGATGCTCTGAAATAGACATTGCTCCATCCCACACACCTTCGTACACACACTGGTGGCACCTCTGCCCTTCTCAAAGAGGGGCTGGAACATGCAGTTCCTATAATGTGTTCTGTATGTGTAGTTTTATACAGGGATGGCTATTCTCAGCTGTCTTTATATTGAAACATGCCTTTTAATTGTCTCTTTGATAAAAATAATTGTACCTTCTTAATCAATGTATGTATTTAGATGGTTGGGTTTTCAGAATTTTATCTATTTAATTTGCACATACACCATGAATGGTTCCCAGTAGAATTCTGTAACAAAATTTAGAAATGAGAAACCTTGTGCTTCCTATGTAATATCAGCACAAATCACTAAAAATCCAAAATATGTACAAAATGTACAAATCAAAAAGCACATTGTGCACATGGACAAGATATGTGCGCATGTATGCTAGCACATCCAAAATTTCTGTTTTCTGCAAACTGATGGTCATGTTCAGTAATTTTAACACTAACTTTTGAGGGTGCCACAAACTGCGTGTCCCAAGGGAGGCAGGACCAAGGTCCTAGCACCAGGGATGTTACTGGTACTCTAACATACCCCCTCACCAACAGTCTGCAGGCAGAATAAAGCATATTGCACAATCTGCACAAAACCCCTATGTTCAACAGCCCATTTCTGCTGCTGGCACTGTATAAACCAAAAGGGTGAGATGCTGCTTCCTCCCACAGAGGAATTTACTGGATTATCTGACAGTCAAGGTCTTACCAGCAAAGCCAGTTAACTTATTGTTTCAGCCACAATGTAAAATGTAAGCAACATTTTGTTCTTGCTCTACAGCTGTTACCTCTGCTTTAAGCTTTTAAAGCTCTCTTGTTACCATATGCAGCCAGGGCAGGCCTATTTCCTGTGCAGTTGTCATCTCCTTAATATATTACAACATTACAAACTTTATTAGTATATTTGCAGTCCCTTTTTATTTTTTATTAGCTAATGGGCTGCTTTCGTGCACTGTATTTTCTTAGTCTTTCAGAACTCAGACTATAAAACGTCCAAAAGTGATCTCATCTGGAAGCCATTAAAGATCAATAGAGACACAATAAGAAGAAAGAATGAAATAAAAAGAAAAAAARAAAAAGAAATAAAGACAGAATCATCAAACTATTAAAACAATTGTGAACAGAACCTGTCAGCTTCTGTTTTTTAAATCCTGGTGTGCTAAAGCCCATCACACTTCTGGCGTGAAAAGAATGGCCACAGTCTTGTTAACAACAGGAACAACTAATATAATTTAAAATAACCATGAATGTGATAAAAGCCTATGGTTTCCTTGATTTGGGGGGAAGATGGAAACCCTTCTACCACATATGGTATTCTCTTGAAGTGCTGCTTTTTGGGGGGAAGGTGATTTGAAAGCATGGCTGCTCCTGTGCCAGAAATACAAGTTACTGTGACATGTCTTGCACTGGCTTTTATGGCTATGCCAAAACCTCAACATGGCAGGATTGTGCCTATATTGAGGCATTTGTGTTATAAAATACAAGTTATAGAAGTTAGCCTGCTAGAACCTTTTGGGSCCCCAAAGATATCTACTCCGTATCTTTAATGCGCTCAGAGTTTAGCAATTGCCTTTATTTTTTTAGAAATGTTTGCCCTGGGAATTTTTCTCTCAGCTAAGACTGCAGGACAAGTTAAAGCAATTTATTTCATTCTCACGAAGAAAAGTTTTGGGGAGGTGTGAAGGGGTCTTATCAATTGGGATAAATACTTGATAAGAGGAACAAAAGAAGATGGACTCTATGTCACCCAGGGAGTAGATAGGAGGCAGTGGGCACAAGTGCAGGAAATTCCATTTACACTTAAGAAAAAAAGACTTTTTACTGGGAGGGTAAGTGAACACTGGAACACATGGCTCAGAGAAACTTGTGGGTTCACCATCCTTGGAGATATCTGAGCACTGACTGGAATTGGGTAACCTGCTGTATTTAACTCTGCTTTGAGCAGGATGGGTGGGTAGAGGATCTGCAAAGTTCCCTTTCAACCTCAATGATCCTATGATTTCGCTTTTAAGTCTCAAGARGGTTCTATCTCCCACATAAGTGTTTTAGTCATTTTGCTGAAGGGTAATCTGGGGCAGCTTTCTCTCTGCCTTGGCCATTGGGGTCATGGAGCTTCACAGGAGGCATCATTTTTGTCAAGCAGGGTGTGCAAACTTCCCTGTAGCTTAGTGCTTGGGGAACGGACCTGAAAGACAGCTCCAACCCCATCACTGARAAATACTTAAGCACTTAAGTACTTTTTACAAAACAAATTCATTTGGGAAGTCCAATTGACTGAATCCAAGCAGCTTCACAGTGTGTTCACTTAGGGCAACTTTCTACAGCAAAGAGACTTTTTTACAACTCTGTTCTGAATTTGTGAAAGAAGAGACCCAGGGCCACAGTATATCACAGAGTCATCCTAAACTCATSTTGCAAGAAAAACAGCAACTTCCCAATCATGCTCTTCATCTGTTTACAGAAACTCTTTAGTTTTACTGAAAAATTTACTGAAAAATGTCCAAATGTGTTCCTTCAGGTATTCAAAAAAAAAAAAAAAAAACTTTACTTTCAGATTGACTTCWTGGAAATGATTTTTTTTCTCTAAATTTGATAACCAAACTGTCAAATAATAGATTTGATAGAAATAGATTTCTCTGGAGTCCTAACCTTGTCTGCTGTGTTAGAGTATGGAGGAATTTTGTGCTACTGCTGCTGATATTACATTGTTCCCCTTTTGATTGGCAGCTCTGGGGAGAGCTTTCAAGAGTGTTAGATCTACTTTGGGAGAAAAAAAGTAAAACTAATAGAGTGTTGTTCATCTTTTCCTCAGGCTTTTGATGCACCTTGTGAGTTTTAACAAAATTTTCACTCTCAGCAACAAAAAGATCTCTTCCCACTCCCATATAGCTCTATGCAAATCAATAATAATGACAATTTTACATAATGATAACAATAGAAAGAAACATAAAATGATATATTTACAATTTGGTATTGATGCAAAAAGGCTATTCTGCTCTATTAGCCTATGAAAAAAAAAAAAAAAAGAAAAAAAAAAGAAAAGAAAAAAGGAAAGAAGACTAAATAACCACTCTAAAAGACATTCAAATATTTTAAGTGGAGTCAAAGAAACTCCACACTGGACCCAGAAACTAAGTTAGAATTAACATGTTCTGAAATAAAGACAAGACTTTCATATACAATGCACATTTAAAACCATAACAGCTACTCAGGAAGACCAGGAGCATGATAAGGAAGAATTATATTCAGAAATAAAAAGAAAACRGGGAAAAATTATATCTTGATGCTTTAGTACCAATACATGGGCATTTAGACAGAAAAAGCAGATAAGGAGCAGATATTTGAGTGCTTGATGWCTGAAGTCACCAAAAAGCCCAAGTGAAAGGAAGCATTTGAGAGCGTTTATCATTTGCCAGCACCAGGAGAAGTAATGCTTGGTTTAAAAATACTGCCCCTCAATGGGAGAAAATGTATTTCTATTAAGGGACCAGAATTGCGCTACGCCTGTTGGAATTTTTGCTTGTGCACAGGAATTTAGCTCCAGGTTCATGTCTGTCACTAAAATTGACAACTGCCTATGGCTCTGTACAATTGAAACGATTGAAACGTAGATCTTAAATTTCACATCATTATCCAAATAAAATATATCTGCCAAGGGGGACTGGTATTACACAGTTAGAGAACTGTGATACCAGTTGTCTGATTAACATATTGAGAGGAATATAAGAATTTTTCACCTATTTTCCAGAGGGAGACTAACTGGGGAGCTTGTGGTAAAGAGACTAATTGAACATCCTCCCTATGCTAACTACACAGATGCCCAGAAATATGTCTGCTCTATGCAAGCAGGTTTTCCCTCTGTATATTATATTTGTTTTCTAGGACAGAAAGGAGGAAAATCATTACTTTTTTTTTTTTTTTTTTTTTTTTTTTTTTTTTTTTTTTTTAAAAAAAAAAAAAAAAAAAGCAATAGTCAAATTTTCATGTTGCAATGTGTGAATTTCCACAAGAAGCCTTCTTAGGCCATATAAAGTAACACATGCAAAGAGAATGTGTCTTAAGTAGAGAAGCTGATCTTGGAAGCAAGAAATACTTTCTCAGGAGACATCAATGGAGTAGAGATCAAATAAGAATTGTCCAAACTTCTAAACCTTGAAGACATTAATAGGTGAGGCAAATGGGAATTTACACATTATGGACAAAGCSTAGCTCAGAACTGGAGCCACATTTTATGAGCAACTAATTCAGGATTTTGGATAAGTCCATCAAAGTACCTGGCCCTTGAGGATGTTTGAAACCAAATCCATGCCTTCTTTCAGGGTTTGTGTCTGTAATGCTCATGACATATGAGAGAGATCCCTTTAYGTTTCACTTGTCTTGCCAGGACTGGAGAAATACAAAACTAGGGCTGACAACTGTGCTGCCATAAGTCAGATGAGCCACAGTAGGGGTTTCACTGCRCATTCTTAGCCTGTGACATATGTGAGCTAATGTGAATTATGCTACCTTGCAGTGAAATAGGTTTAAGCTGGCACAAATTACCTGTGCAATTGCCACAGATGAAGAACATGCCCACAGACAGTTATCACCAAAAGGTTGATGTGCCATCCCCTATATATCACCCTGCAGCTAGCTGGAGCTGCTCCAAGGTTCTTCTGTCTCTAACAACGAGCAGAGTTTGGCCCATATACAGGTATATGCCAGTATATCTCATCTAATTTTAGCCATCTAAAATCAGAGGCTGCAACTCAGAGACTGCAGCCAGTAGATCAAGAAACATGATTATTTCTCTCGATTTGGCTCTCATAAGGCTGCATATGAATAATATGTCCAGTTTAGGGCTTTCCTGGAGAAGAATGAGATTGACAAACTGGAAGCGGTCCAGCAGAGGTTGCTAATACAGGGCTGGAGCACACAATGCATGGAGAGACACTAAGGGAATGGGGTTTGTTTAGCTTGGAGAAGAAAACGCTAAAGGAGGATGCAATAGTTTTAAGCCATCGAAGGGGCAATTATCAAAAGTTAGAGTCAGATTTTTATCAGAGGTGCATGGGAAAAACACAAGAAGGAAAAGCAGGAAATTGCAGCAGGGGAATTCTATTTGGATACCAAGGGGAAAAAAAAGTCCTCATAATCATAAGCACATGATGGAGCCAGAGACACTAAGGAATCTTTGGGATATTTAGAAGTCAAAAAATTTGGTCTCATTTTCAAGTATTATCTTCCATGATTTTATGATTTAGCCTAAGATTAAGAAACTTAGGTGTCTACTGCACAGAAGATGTAAGAAATTCTAGGTGTCTAAAATCCCATTTTCATTGATGAGAATGATGGAATTTGGAAAGGATTTCTGAGGATTTTACAAGTCAACCATCTCCTGCTCAGTGAAAGATCAGGTAGAGCAGGACCAYGTCCTGCCGGATCTTGAAAGGCTCTAAATGTGGAGATTCCTTAACTTTATAAACAACCTAGTCTAGACTTCAGCCACCCTAACAGTGAAGAAGTTTATACAGAACTTCTTGCACTTCAGTTTGTGCATACTGACTCTTTTACATTCACTAGGAGTCCACCTACTCACCTTCTTGATTTTCATGTGTTTGGAAACTGCTTCCAGAATTACTTGCTCCATCATCTTCCCCTCAGATTTGATCCATTTTTTTTTCCACCTTTCTGGATGATGAGTGACATTTGCTTTATTCCAGAGGTCAGAAACCTCTTCATACCCTTCCTTACTTCCAACTTTCCCTCTGATCTCAAAGGCCCGGGACTCCTGAAGGCAAACTTTATCAAAATAGACTGACATGAGGAAGACACTGAATAAACAGAATTTTTCCAAGTGTTGTACCGCAGTGTTYCCTGCACCATTCAGCAAGAGACCTAYATTTTCTCTAGTCTTCCTCTTGCAGCATATGTACCTGAATAGGTCTTCTTTATTCCTTTACAATTCTCCCAAAATCAACTCCAGATGGGCTCTGRTTTTCCTAACCCCATTCCCTGCATGCTCTGACAGTGTCTCTGATTTCCTCCTAGGTCACTTTTCTTATATGCTTAGTTTTTAAGTCAGAGTTTCATGAAGAGCCTCTTGTTCATCCATTCAGGCCTCTTTGACATCTTTGCTTTAGCTTCTGCATGTAGCGAATGACTCCTTCAGCTTGAGGTACTCTTTGAAAATCAACAGGCTCTCTTGGACACTTTTTCTTTTAAGGACCATATCCCCTAGGATTATTCCAAAAGGTMCCTGAAGAGGCCAAAATGTCTTTTATGATCCCTGTTTCATTTGCCTTTTCCTCCTCCCAGGATCCTGAATTCCACCATCTCGCGGCCAATGAAGCCAGAGCTGCCCCAAACRTACCATATCTTCAGACTATTCTTACATGATCCTAAGTATCAGGTCCAACAGAGTGTCCTGTCAAAGCTACTTGATCACTTGTCTCAGGGAGCCCTTTTTAAAGGATATTGCAAATTAGAGATGGTTCAGAGAAAAGTCTTAGGGCATGAGAATTAAGAGACTGTTTGCTTAATTGTCTGAGAAGAAGATTGCAAAGACTTTCTTTGGCTGTCTCAGTTTTTTAACTAAAAGAAAATATCAAGTATTAAGTAAAGGTTTTATTTAACAAAGAAAGGTTTTAAGGACACAGTACTATGAAGCAGAAATTCAAACAAACAAACATCAGAAAGAAGGAACCAATGTTTAGCACAAAAGAGCCACCATCACACAGAAGAGCTACAATTACATGTTAAGAATGGATGGTTTGCCAGGAGATATGGTTTAGCCACAAATGGATAATTAGCCTCAAAACAGATGTTAATAGGTAAAATTTTATCACCTCTTTTACACAGGAAATTAGATTCAACGATCAAATGATTTCTTCTGGCTATAAAAATATGTGAATAATTTGAGGGTCAGAGCCTTGCTAATATGCTTTCTTGATTTTATTTTTTTTATTTTTTTTTTTCTTTTCTTCTCCTTCCCCTTTTCTCTCTCCTCTAATGGAAAGACATTGAACAARAAGCAGCCACAGTAAAATCTACCATGAGGAAATCACCATTAAGAAACAACCCAAGTTGGGTGTGGTGATTGTCACATCACCTCCCCAGCCTGTAGCACCTGGAATGTCAAGAGGAGAAGCAGCACTAGGCTGTGGTTCATGCCTCATCTCTGCCACAGACTTCCTGGAGCAAGCTGCCCGTTCCAGTGCTTGCACCTATAAAAGAGAAAGAATTCAGTCTGCTTTGTCTACTGCAAAATCTCTAAGAAATCGTAATTTCTCTGGGAAGGAAAATGTCTCCTACTATGTATCTAGCAGCAGATATCATTATGTTTTCTGAGACCTTGTAATGATGAAAAACTTAAGACAAAACTGACCATTCCATACTTTAAGTGGTGCCTGAAGTCCTGGGCAGGCCCTCAGATTTTTCTAATTTGGTTGGAGAAACCCAGAAGCTTTTATGCTTTTCACACAGAAAAACTGTGTTTCAGGCATGCCGTCTACATTCATAGGAACACATAAATATTTTTCAGGCTTATTAAAAAATGAGTTTAAAACAGTTTAATGTCCTGAACAATAATACTAGAAAATACTGTTTTGAATTCATCATTGCTCATTTGTGTCTTGGTTATTTTTTTAAGTCCTTATTAGATAAAGGAGAAAATCAAGAAGCAAAAAGAGGGAAATTATATTAATGCTGAATCCCTTTTCATGACAATTTACTTTCAGARTAATTTCCAGTCACAATCATAGAAAAAACTGAGTCACTATCAGATCTTTAGTCACTGCCATTTATTTTCTGCATCAGAAGGAGAAGACTTTGGTTGGACATGCACGATGTTGGAAAATTTAGTAAATTATTCTATTTTTTTTTATCTCTTCAACAGCTTTTTGGTCTTTCAACAGCTCATTTAGCAAATAAGAATCAGAATTATTTTTCATCCATTGTAAGAGTGAAATGATTTTCAACCTGCAAATTAATTCACACTTACGGTAATGTGTCAAAGAATGTGGTGTAGTCTTAATGTTCCATCTTTGGACACTAACACCCCATTCTTGGGTTACAATACAGCAGACTTTTTTAAGCTACAGAATATAATTATTGGACATGGGCTCACAAATGATGATAAAACTATATATTTTGTAGAAGAGAGTTTCATAGTGTAGCATGTGTCAAACTGTATAGTCCTCAAAATGGACAAAACCTCATTGCTCTTCATACCGTCACATTAGTGATTGCTCACAAGTTACATGGCACCACAGCTTGAGTGTGTGAGAATTTGAAAATTCTTTTGAAAAGAAAAYGAATTTGCTGTGGTAAGCAAAACTGTTAGTTGCTTATCCCAGTTAGAGGATGCTTCTTCTTAGAAGCTGCTCCTCCAAATCCGATCCTCAGCTGGTATAAATCTGAGCAGCTCCATTTAAATTAATARAGGTACATAGATATACATGATCTAGCTGTTTGGTTTCAGCTAAATAGCTCCTGCCAAAATGTGATTTTCAGTGTAAGTGTGTAAAACCTTCACCCACATTGAGTAAAGTAGAGAAAAATCAATAATGATCTTTGTTTTTTTTCCTTTTTCGTTTCATCTAGCCAAAAGGAAAGGAGAAAAAGAATCAAATAATCAACTAAGATCTAGAATTAAATATATACAGCTCAGGAAGAGTGTTTACAAAACGAAAAGATATGAATAAGACGGACAGAAAGGGAGACAGAGCACGTATTGAGACAGTGTGCCCTCATTGCTGAATGCAGTCTTTGTGAAGACTGATGGATCAGAAAAACTGGAAGCTACAGCGCTCTGCTTATCCAAAAATAAAATACCGAATAGGTCAAGCAAGCACAATGCAATCCCCGTCCTGTTCACTGTATCTCAGCCTTGACCTGGAAAGACAACTCTCTAATGTGCTGAAAGCCTTTCAGCTTCCCTTTCCAGGCAGGAACTGACAGGTTTCCTGAGCTATACCAGAAATAAGATGRATTTGCAAAAATTAATCAAGATCCAATTTACTGAGAGTTTGAGCCCATACGAAACTCCTTGYTCCCGTAAAGCTAGGCACTTACTTATCTAGATTAATAAATGAATGTGATTTTTTTTAAATCCGAAATCCTACTGTAGAAACTTTCTAATAATGTACAGAAATGTTTCCCTCATATAATTGGAATTAGTTTTATGCTCACTCCATTTCTTTTATTTTTCCATAAAATATGGTGAAATGGCTCTTTCAGTAATAGGGAGAAAAACTGAAGTTTAAAGTCACCCTGGCAATCATCAAAGTCCTCAGTTTCATTAGGGAAGATGTATGTGCATATGTGTATTTAGTGAAAGATAGCAAATGTTGGCACTGAACTGGGCCATTTTTAACTCATGACAAGTTTTCAAGTAATTTATAACCTTTTGATGGAAAAATACCACACTGCTGAGGAAAGCTTGCTGAGACCATCACATTCATTTCTCTTAGATATGTTTACAGTTATCTTGCCAGAACATATGGTTATTCATTCGTTCTTGTCTGATCAAACCCAGTTTCAATCTGACCTTTGGAATAACAGGCTAATATCCCTTTCATTCAGAACTATAAAAAATGTGATCTTTCTGAAAACTGGCAAGGAGAGAAAATATTACTGACAGATGAATCTCAAAAGTTTCAGAACTTCTTTTGGGTAAATGTCCAGAATAGAAGATTCATATAAATTAGATCCAAATCCACCAGTGAGTTCAACAATTACGATACATGCATTAGAGTAGGGACTACTCATAGGGAATGAAAGTCTACATGATTGGAATTATCTGGGCTTGTTTTGTTTTTGACAAGAAACAAGCTTTAAAAAATAAAAAACATAAAAATAACAAAAGATGTTTATTTTACACTGCTTCACATTGATTTTATTTAAGGCAAAAGATCACCAGTCTTGAAAGAAAAGTTAAAAAGTCAGTAATTTGGACCAATTTCAAAAAGAACAAATATTTGAATCCATTCTTCCTCCATAAAGGATAGATCAAATATCTACACAATCACTAGGAAAATACAAAAATTAAATATTTAATTAAAGGAAAAACAAAATGATATATTATTACTTGTGAGCATGCATGGAATTACCCTTTCTCCAACCTTTTTCTCATGCTCAGTGTTGGTGCTTCATCTAACACATGCTATGGCTTCAGAGCACGTTTCCATGTGTAGCCAGTGGGTGTTTTTCAATGAAATATCATAACTGCAGATGGTCCATGCTATTAGCTGGATGAGCCTGGAGAGACACCAAGAAGCTGCAAACGTCACGGACTGTGACTCGGGAAGCTCAGCATTCCTGACAGTATCCATAGGGCTCTTCCACCTTGCCAGCAGCCCTGGTGAATGAGGAAATACTTGTAGAAGTGTCAACAGGGTAAGGAGATCTAAGAACATCAGCCACAAAATGCCATGTTAATATTTCAGTTTAAACCATCTTGATTTATCTTATTGTTCTGCTCTAGCCAAGGTAAACTCTTAACACACAGGAAAAATTATTTCAATACAGACGTGTTTTGAAGGTCAGTGGATGTCAAGGGCCATTCCTGAAAATCATTTAGGGGTATGGCCTCCTTATTTGGAGGATTGCTTAATACTGGTATGTCCAGATCATTCTCAATTCAGGAAATGGGCTTAATTATTGGAAATGATTAAAATTGCTGCAGTAGTGGGGTTTACACTGATTTGCAATAGTTAAACATTCATCCCTAGGAAACTGAAACATCCAGTGCTGGATCCAGAAGAGATCACTGAAACACAAAGTTGTCCCATTGGAAAGAAAATAACAGAGATAACAGAGGGCAGTGGATGTAATGTCAGGGCTGTGAGTGGAACATTTCCCAAACCAGCAAATACTTCTGCCTGGGAAAATTCCTAGTTTGCAGCTACAGCTGGAAAACTTGTCCGGAGTTTGGAAAGAGTCAAGGGTGTTATGTGTTCAACCCGCTCTACAATTTCTCAAAGTATCCATCAACCAGTAAACATTCATTTGCCAACACTCAACCATCTTCCTAAGACACACTTCAATAGTAGCTAAGAGAAGAAAAATAAAATAAACTTGCAAAAACACCCACATCAAACTTTAGCTTGTTTTCCTTCCAGAGTGCCCCATCTTTTCTCTGTTTCAGCTTCACTGTTTCTTTGGCCATCATGTGGCTTTTGCTGCTGCTCACGTATTGCCTCCTTGGCTTCCAAAACCTACTGATGAAAACAGTGGCCAAACCCTTACTTMAGATGCCTCAATTAATTACAGTAAAACACCAATTTAACATCTCACTGGGTGCCTGATCATCAACAGAAAGGATTTCTCCACATTAAGTGAGAGAATTTGAAGCTTTTGTTAGATTTTACAGAATGGCCCAGAAATTGCTCTGCAGTGAGTTTAAAGAGGATGTGTGCATCTGTCTATATCTATATATCAATATCTATACCTACGTCATCTATATCTAAATTTATCAATCTATCTATGTATCTATCTATCCATTTATGTTCAGGTATATAAATTTTATTTTTTCCCAAGATGTCAAGACAGAAGTAACTCACTAGTCAGCATAGCACACAAAGTTCTGTACAGGAACAAAAAGAGCATATATGCATCAAAAAAAAAAAAGATGAGGGCAGTTCGTGGGGCTAAGACATCGTTATCCTTAAGCCAGGCGATAATTAGCAACATGGGCAGCAACGGTGCCAGGCGAGGCGCCTGGGGACAGCAAGGCGTCGGGGGCCCTTCTGCCGGCACCGTGTCACTCAGGAGCAGATTGGAGCGGGGCGGCCGGCGTGCACAATTGCCCCAGGTAAAGTGTACGGGGCTCCRCCGGGGTTATCGAGCCAGCCAGCCCTTCCAGGCAGCGCAAAGCCATCCGCCGGGGAAGTTGCTCCTAAGTGCTGCCACCGCATCCCCGGGATTATCCCCGCCGCACTAGCACATCATCTGGCTTTAAACTTTACCCCCTCTGGCAAAGCACATACGAAAAACCTCTCCCTCCTTATCCTCCCATCCTGATTTTTTTTTTCTTTTTTTTTTTTTTATCCCCCCTTCCCAGTTTCCTAGCAGCCACGGGCTGCGGCCGGCCCCACCGTCAAGCACCAGGCTGGATTAGCTGCAAGCCAATAGCTGGAGGTCAGGATTAAGAGGCCAGCATGCACTTTAATACAAGCTGCCTATAATTAATGGCATTATTAATAGCTTGACTGAAAAATTCATTAAAAAATCCATTAAAAATAAATACCCTTTTACAAAAGGCATCGCCTTGGGTAAGAAAAACAGAAAAAAAGATAAAGGAAAATTGATTGGTGGTTTTCAGTTCACAGAAAGACAGACCATAGTTCAAGCTGATTAAAATTGAACATTTTAGATTAAGCACCCTTGCCAAAATATTCTCTGTAGTTACCCAATATGAAAATATTATGAGCTGTCGCGTTTTACATTTTTTATTCGTGGCGGCTTGAGAGTAAGGCACCATCCAGCCCCGCACACCGACGCTCAGCAACTCACATGTCCCTATGMCCCATCTCGCACTTGCAGGTAACTCCCTTCCTGAGATATTTTCTCTGCCCCAGGAGCAGCAGGAGCCCTCCTGCATCAGAGGTTAACTGTAAGTGATCAACTCTGAGACTCCACTGCTGAACACATCTGCAAATGCTCCAGAGATCCTAGCCAACACATATCTCTCTTTCCAGGACTAATTGTTGCATTTAAAGAAAACAAACAGAGAAACAAAAACCCAAATCGAGCAGAAAATAGATGTCCTTTTGAGGTAGATGTGGGCTTGCCTTCAGACTTTGCTCCCCAGTGCTCTCTCCTGGAGCTCATCAGCATTTTGAGTGCACAGAGCRGGGAAGCGAAAAAAAAAACAGATAAAAACTGATTCTCATTTATACTAAGGCCTCTTGACATCTCCTTGGTAGTGCAAAAAGCCATTAGAGTGAGCAAAAGCATAATTTATCCCATTTTAAACTGCCCTTTACACTGCCTGAGTGGTGTAGAGCCAGCTCAGAGTAAATGAGAAATGGACCCAGAAGGGGCCTTGAACTTTTGCTTCCAAATCCTCCTTCTCTGAAATGAATCTCCTGGAGTTATAGGCAAGGCTGCAAAATAACAATAATCCTGCATTATTTTTCTTACCGCCAGCACTAAAACCTAAAATCCTGCACATAGTCTCCAAGCAGATAGAGCAGTGCTGAGATTCCTCAGGTGCTCCTGTAAACGTGCTTCAAACTTGGYCTTGGAGGAGCAGGGAAGGTCAGAATTACTTTGTTTTAAAGTGACATTGATTTATAAMCCAATATGCTAAAATACTCTGATGGACATGGGCATGTGCCACTTTTAAAATACAGTTTTCCTCTGTTGTCTTCTAACCCCATAAATTGTTTACTCTGCTTTAAWCCAGTAGGATAATGTGTGCAGGATTACACCAGACTTAGGACCAGCTATCCTGCTATCCCCTGATTGACAGTCCCTAAACCAGATGCTGGTGTGAAAACAAGCTCTAACGAAATAAACTCCTAATCCCTCTGAGCAGGAGTTTGATCTAAACCCTCCCAGTTGTCACACACTGCAGGAAGGCCCTGGCTAAACCCGCATTATATCCCAAGCAAGGATTTACAACTCAAGCATCCCCGCTCTTATCAACCTCGTTGCACTGCTGCTCCACACTCATCACTCCCTCTGCCAGGAATTAGCACAAAAAGTTCACTTTTCATCACTGCGAGGCTGAAGCTACGGGGGATGACTCATGCACTAGTGTCTCCGTTGCTGCTGTCGCGGGTTGGACATCGGATGTGGAGCATCATCCCAGGAAGGCAAGGATGCTGCTCCTTGGCTCCCAATGCCTCCTTGGCTCCTTGCGCTGCCAGCTGTTAAGTTTAATGGCAATCAAAGTGCTGGTGCCTCTGAACTAAAAGCCTCCTGGAGGCTATTTTAGATCCTGCCTTTTCTCTTGAGAAACAGCGATTCTGTGGCTCCGTCGCCTTTGTGCTGTCTAATGAATACAGCCAAGTTGTTTGCGAGTCTGCGGCTGTGTTTTTGCCCTTAACCACGTGTAACAAGCAGTAAAAATTTCACTCCAGGACTAAACTTTCCCAGAAGATATTGTAACAGATAAGTGTTGCAAGATCCCATAACTGGTCTACTGTTTGCTGTCAAGTCACTCTGGTTCTTTGATCAGTGCTGTTATTTCGTACTATGAGAGAAATGTGAGCGCCACATGGTACTGGTGAATTCTTTTTTTTTCCTACTTTTGTTGTTGTTGTTGTTGTTGTTATCTACATTGGTAGTTAGGGGGACCTCTCAGAAGTAGGTGTTTAGGATGTATGGACACTCTATATTAAAAATAAACATCCAAACAGGCATATTTTCCATGTTCTGGGGTCTATGCACGTAATGAACAACTTTGCAGATTTTAGATCCCCAATTTTTTCATAAGTTATTCATTTAATAAAAGAGGGAAAAGCTATTGAAATACAAACATTGGACAAGACGTGGATTTTTTTCATTTACTTGAAAATGTCTATTAAGTATAAAAATCCCCTCAAAACCACTCTGAAATGATCAACACTAAAGCTTTTCACTTTTCAAAATTTCCAGTGAACCAAAATAGATTCTATATATAACTGTCTCACACAGAGACATTGAATAATCTGACCATGAATAATTTGACCAAGGACACGCAGTACTCTGTGATGAAGGAAAAGGACTGAAACCGGATTCTCAGGCTTCTGGCTCCAGCAACGATATCTCTATCTTGTTGCTATTTGCTCTTCCATGCAGGACCAAAATATTCATCCTCACAAGTTTTCCTTGAAGTCCAAAATAAATAGTAGCKAGTCCAGAAAATGCAAGCATCATGTGTATGCATTACATGTTGCACTTACACATAATGTGATGGCTATTATTACAGTCTGATTTATTTTTGCGTATTTCATATGTTATATTCTTATATCTATACTTTATAATCTAATAATAACTTCATCCATAAGCACCTTAGATATACTTGAAGTAAAATTTCATTATCAGAATTACATTAACATTACAGAATTAAATTCTCATCCCAATTAGGATAAAAAATCAGAATATTTTTAAAATCCTACTTTTTTTGTTGTTTTATTTCAATTAACATGTTGTTGAAATCAATGTTTTGACTATGACTGCAATTAGTAGACTACTACAGTAATAGATTTTATATTATATTGTCATAGATTTTATTCCAAAAAGGTTGAAAGAAGATTTTTTGTTTTGCTCTGTGTCTTATTTAACTTACTTTTGAAACAAACTATAGGCACTATAATGTGCCCATGGAAAGCTTCAAATTTGCTAAAGACGTTATGACAGCAAAATATTAAGCTGCAAAGTTTTCAGCAATTTTTCCTGCAGATTTTTTTTTAGCAAATATGCCAAGAAAGCTAGAAAAAAAAGATAAATAGATAAAAAAAATAATTAAAATCCAAATATTCCAAGAAATTTAGGGAAAAAGAAAATGTATTTGAAAATATCAGCTTCCTCAGAACTAAGATGTTAAAAACTGAGAATGATATTGAGGGATCCAAGTTTTGCATTTACTCATCTAAATAACCACAATTTCAGGAATTCCAGATTTGTAAATTTTCACCCTTTGTTTTTAGTCTCAAAATGTTTCAGAAATTAGCTATCTGTCTAGTTCCCTTTAAAAAGCTGGCCTCTCAGGTCATTTAGAAAATTAAATTAACCTGAAGATAAATATTTCCTCTCTTCAATAGAGTGACACAAGACCTGTTCCCTCTCAGTAGAAGTTTGGCAGGCTGATTTTGATCTGGTTGCACMGTTTGAACAAATCACTTCCACTACTCATGAGACATGACCACCTCTACTGGCAGAAATCAGCCTGCTAGTTGGCCAGGGTCCCACCACAAGGTGTATTACAGAAGACAGAGAAAAAATGAAAGATCCCTAAAAGGGTAATGACAATTTAAAGCTAACTGGATATATTGACAGTAGTTAAATTTCACATTGACTCTTCTTCTAAAAAGGAATAGTGAATATCCTATAATCCAAGAAATTAGARGGGTGATAGTTTGCCTAGAAAACATCCCTCGGAGATCATAAGGTCTTAGTTAATTACTGGCATGTGAAAAGGAGTGCTCCTACTGAGACCTATCTGTGCTTCAAAATGTATGCCCATTCTGCATTCCAATACATGTATGCTTCCAGGGTCCAGTCACATTTCAAACTAGCTCTGGTGCCTCTTCTGGGTTTCCCCTGATAGTCTTTTTTTCATTCAGGCAACTTTAGTTCCTCAGATATTGGGAGTGAGATTTATTTAACAGAAAGCCGATCTTTACAATTAAATTCTCTATGCAGTTTAAATCTTTGTCTCTATCTTAGTCACACTAAGTCTTTTTAACAGTAAAAAGGAAAAAATATATATATATATACACACACATCCTTATAGTATGATTTTTCTCATCCTGAAGTTGTGTCATGCTCTAATGTGCTCTGACTGGGCTATTTTAGGTACTCCACCCATGGAAAGTTTAATGCTTAGTACTACCTTTACTTCAGTGTAGATATTTGATTTTGCATGGGATTTTGAATAAGCAGAGTAGTACATAAAAGTGCCGAAATCACGGTAAGATCACAAACTACACTTAGAATATATTGATTGTAATATACAGCTGAATCACTACACAAATGTGATTTTTTTTATTATAAAGGTATATATATTTCTCTATAATATGCCCACCATCATGACATTGGATGCTCCCAGTCGCTAGGAAGGAATATGTGGATTGGAATGATCCTTAAAGCTCTTACTGCTAGTTATTAAGATTTTATACTCGATGTTTTACGCTCGCTCCCAGGATGACCTGACTAACCTCAGGGAGACATTCACACACTTTTGAGCAACTCAAGGGAAAACACTTACAAAACCAGATGATCTACTCAACTGATATGGTCAGCTGATCCTTTCCACTGATGTAATCGCTTATCTAAAGAAAAGATCTCTCCCCTTTAGATTGAGAAAAATTTAACTTTCTTTGCTATGGCTGTGTTCATTCACTCACTACAGTTTTGCCCAAGTTTCACAGGCAAAGTGATCTCATCTATCACTGAGCCTTTTTATGTTGTAGAGATTTACTGATCAACCACAGGAAGACATCTAAAAAATGCAGGAAAAATCCCCACTCTGAAGGTGCCTATTCCTCTCCATTGAGTACAGCAGGATTTCAATGTGATTACTCAGATGCAGCTGGTCATCTATAGGTAAAGTTCTATCTCAAAGTTAAATTCATAATTGGAAAATTAATCTTCAGTGTTCTTTATGATAAATTACATAGAGAAAATATTACATATATATATTTAAATTGCTGTGAACTATGTGAGATTACTTGAAAAATTTAAATATCATTGGAAAGTATGTCTTGTATTTGTATTGCATTTCGTATCGCACAATTTGACATTAGGAGAGCAAATATAGATCTAAATGTAGAGCTCCATTGTTGTTATACATCCGATGATAGGGTATTTTCAACATCTACACAAGAACAACAGACAGGATCTGAGATCTACTTGAGACCTGAATTTGGAGCTTAGGTTGAACAGGCCAGCACCAAAGTACAGGCCTGGATTTAGTGGATAATACAGAACAGAAGCATATTAAAAAAAAAAATACTTTATGCAAGTAGTGAGATTCAGACCATTGAAATAAATGGGTATAATTTCAAATCTGGGTAATCTTACTTTATCTACGATATCGTAGGCTGTGTTCATCAGAAGAGCAATCATCATATTGTAGGTACTACTGAAAATTATCATAATTGGTAAAGGCATGCATCATATGGACAACCTAAAGTAAAATATTTTCTTCACTGCTGTTCCCTGATGGCACAATGCAGTAAAAAAGTGTATAACCATGAGAAAAGTCAGGTCCTGGAAGAAGTTATTGTGGAGAGCAAAAAAAAGTAATAAAAAAGATTTAGAATTGAGTTTAGTATGACTTCTGATGAGACCATCTGACATGGCTCCATTCTACTACAATAGTAAATTATGAAATAATTTCATAAACATCTGTCAGCAATGTGGAAAAGGGAAGTGAAAAAGGAAAGGAAAAGGGGAAGGAGGGAAGGAAGAGGAAAGGCATAAACAAGGGATTTTGTCCTGAGGATAAATAACAAGTATGGTCTTTAAAGAACCTGATGTTTTCTCCACCACACAGTGGTTTTATGTGCATGCTAGATGGATGTTCTTCTAGAAGACAAACTTCAAGCTATTTGGCAATATGCAAAATATGCCAAAAATGGCAAATGCCACAGGGCCCTGTGAGATGTCAGGTCCATGAGGGAGAAAGGATCCAGGATTTGGAGCTTGGAGCCTATTCCTGGCCCTGTAGACTTCTTGACTGCTTTACAAGATGCCAACCTTTTTTCATGCTTCTACTGAGAACATGACCTAGTAAAGTGGATACTCTTGGAGCAGATATGTCTGCTTTATGCCAGCAGGAATCACTGAAAAAAAAACCCTCAAAATTCTGCAGTTCCTCTAAAGAGGACAGTGAATAATTTGACATAAATGCTCCCCTCTGATGTTAATATACCATAAATCTGTTATTTGATTTTCTCTTATGTTTCCAAGGTCTGCTGCACATGAACAATATCACACTTGAGCACAATCAGACTGGTCTCCAGTTAAGCTGTTTTTCAGAGGAGGTTTTTCAAGACTCAGCATTATCTCCTGTCTTTTTTTAAGAAGAAGAAAAAAAAACTTAAATTGGCCACTGCCTATGCTTCTTTTGGCCCAGACAAGAATATTTTGTCTCAATTTATTTTGCTAGTTAATAAATCATTGCCTGTTTTTTAATTCTATAAATAAAATTGACTTTGCAAAGAAAATTGTATTTTGAAAATAACAAAAGAAAATGTTTCTTCTACTGCTTCCTTATATTTCCACTTGTTTCATTTCACACCATACTAATTTTTTTCATACAAGATAGAGAGTTTAACTATTTCTAACCATCATGTTGTCAATGCTCTTCACTGTATGGAACATACCAGGAGCTAAAAATACATCTTTTAAGGAATATCCCTCCTATATAGCAATTTATACATATATTTTGTCCTCCTGAGCCAACATTGCTATTTATCGCCCTTCCGTAAGCACTAAAGTACAGATCTGGACTGATATACCAAATTATTTCAGTGATGGAAGCCAACTTATCCTTTGTTCCCATTTCTTCTCCTTCCCTTCTTTTCCGTGCCGAGTACATCTTGAGTCCCACCCTTAGAAGCCACACCTTAATTTTTGAAAAACTTTGCATTAAGTAGAAGAAGTGCAAGGCACATCCCTTTTCTGGATGACTTTAAGCCTACAGTTTTAATGAGCAGGGTGGGGACTCTTGCTGTTTGATACTTCCTAACTTTACCCGCTGGCTAAATAATCCACTTTCAGTGTGTGTACACAAATTTGATACTTTTCCAGAGTTAGATAGCATCTCAGAAAGATTTCTTTTATCTTTAACCTTGTTAAAACAAGATGTCTGGGTGGTAATATTTCCGTTCTCTCTCAGCCCACAGACTCCAAACAATGATATGCTTCACACAGGTTAATCGAATGGAGATAATGATTGTGTCATAACTGAGCCAAAATTCTGAAAAATGCACATATCAGCAAGAGGAATATCAAGTTATCTAAACCTTTCCCTTGCCAATGGAAAGGGTCAGCAACAAGAAGAGTTGCAGTATGTAACCTGTGGGAACCCAAACACTGTGGGTATGTAGGGTTACCTTTCAGGGAAGTGATTCTTAACCATTTTTATGATAATCATTTTTTTCCCCAAGATAAGGCTATATTCCCATGTACTCATATACTTAGGAAACATGATTAAAAAACTTAATGATTCTTGAGCTTTCAGACTCCCATTAACTGGAACATTCACCTCTCCTCATTGGCAATTATTGCACAGATACGCTGCTTCATCTCTTCAGTTCACTTGTCATCCTAGCACATCCCAAGAAAGCTTCCTTTTAGTTCCTAAAAACTCACTGTTCAAGCCTTGACATTTATGTTTTTCAAATATTTGCATACTGTTATGATTCTGTGAATCATSTATGAGCAAAACTGTATTTATTCTGTCCTTATAGTCATTCCTCATAATTCAACCCTTCTCAACTTTGATCTTTTTGTTCTTCTTCCCAGAATAATTCTTGCTTATTGTCAGCACCTTTTTATTTTGATGGGGCCAAGGATAAAAACTTATCCCAGGTGCATCTGCCAGATCAGATCTAGAGGTACTATGATACTGCCTTTATGAACAGAGGTATCACTTGTCTCTGAAGGTATCACTTGTCTCTAAATCTAAATGCAGGTTTATAAACTATATCTGATCCTTTTCTCTTTCTCATTCTCTGTGCTCAGTGCTATTTTGGTTTGCAAAACAGACAGATTCTGTACAAGGCAGGTGAAATAAGACAAGGTTGCTCAGAGCTAGGACTAAATGCAACTATCCTGAGCCCCTAGATCTTCCTAACCATTGTGCTATTCATGTATAGAGCAGCTGTTCATATTGAGAAATTAGCTACAAACTAGGAATTAAAAATCTTGTGAATATTTTCTTCTTTCATTCAACATCCCTTGGATATAACAGGATGTCTCCTTTTCACTTTGCAGCTAGCTCTTTACCATTTGCAAATTTCTATATGACATTTCCAATTAGAAGAAAATAGAAATGTAATTAAATGCAACATTGTTTCCACAMATTATATCTTTTCTATTTTAAGATGAACATCCCTTTTAGCTATGTGTCCATCCACTTTGTAGACTGCTCTACTCAGGCCCACATCAGTAACAGAGACACATTAGTATAACTGTATGTGTGCTATTCTGTATGCAAAAGATATCTATGAGTATTAACTAAATTTGCAAGAAGAATTAGGATCAGTAATAAATGCTTCAGCAAAGAGGCTTTTGGGAATAAAAAAMTGTGTCTTCAGGCAAAATTCTTATAAACTAGACATCATCTTTGATTTACAATTTATAGTATTTTCTTCACTGCGTCCAATATTCCCAGCTTCGGGGCTCCTGTTCTGTTTGTTGTGATTGACTGCTGAGGGTAGGAGGGCAGTTCTGTAGGCTAAAGTTGAGTCAATGGAATCAGGAACTTAGGAAAATAAAGAACATGTTCAACTTCAGTTTATATAAGCCAGGTCACTCAGGTTGAAATCCCTTGGACTCACTCACTGGTAAGGAATTTCCATTTCTTGATACACAAATATTGTACTACCTGTAATTGATTCAGTGTCAAAGTCTAGTCATCTGGTGGAAGGAGCAAAATGTGGCCACACATACACAGTGAGAGACGGAAAAGCATTTCTAGGATGTTTCCCTCTTGCCTCACGTAAAAGGAGCAACCTTTCTTGAGCTCAAAGAATGTTTTACCTTAGTAACAATCTTGAGATCCTTCCTGCAGGTCTTGACAATCTCTAATTTCATAAATCCTTACTTTATAAGGCCAGAAGGGACCGCTGCAATTCTCGTCTGACCTGCTGCATAAGTTGATTATTATGATATTCCTATTTTTAAAATCTTTAAGTTGCATTGCCCATACCTACCATAYCATACAATTTTTCCTTTTCTTCCCCCTTTTATAAATGTCCTTCTTAAAGGAGTTCCCATTCTTTGGTGGTAGGTTGTTTAAGAACCACCATTAAAAATGCTTTTTTTGTCTCTGATAGTCAGCCTATATGTTCCTTTACTTAATTTAATTTCATTGCTCATGGCAAAGTCCACACCCTAAATATTTCTTCATCCTCCTTGGCATTTAAACCCTTCAAATAACAGTAGTAATTTTCCTGTTTCTCCTTAGTCATTTCTTAGCCAAGCTAGATGGATATTAGCTTTTAGGATATGTCCTTATAAGTCAGTTCTTTCAAGCCTCTTAATTTTGTCTTAGCTGTACTCTTCACTACTAGACTGGAAGAGCATTTCTCTTCCAACGTTACCCCATCCAGACCAAACAGTGTGTAGGCGAAATCTAAAACTTGCCAGGTCCATAAAGGCTGCCATTGACTTCATTAGATTTTGGATCAGGATTTACAATATGTGTGGTACCTTCTGGTGCATGTTACGGGAAAAATGAGTTTGCAGCTCTGGCACTGTAATATGTTATCTCTGAAAAAGAACATTGTTTTCTATATCCTGATATAACTATTTTATGACTCTTTTGATGCCATCTTTATCTCAAGCAGCTTAACCTTCTAAGTCTCACTTTCCACWGAATATTTGAATTTGAATTGCTTTTTTTTCTGAGTACTTCACCTTGAGTTTTCCAGGTTGAATTTCTTGGCAGTGTGTTCTCTTTGGGTACCTGTGTTGTTATTTCTCTTTCCKTTAAGGTGACTTCTTTATCCGTCATATGGGTTTACTAGGATGGGTTTTTATTGTATCCCTCAATTTTTAATGAAGTGTCCTTATTTCAAAGAGATATCCATTTAATATATTTTGCAAATGCAATTATAGCATGCTATTTGCAATAGCTCTCTTCCAGAGCATTAATGAGAGCTTTCAACACGTCTGGGCTTTTTCTACTATTTTGGATAAGCAGAACACACTGTGACACTTATGCAAACCTCCCCATTATTCAAAGCAACTCTCATTTTCATTAACTCTTTGCTGTGGCTTTTCATTATATTTTCAGTCTATGCAATAGTTGTTATTAATCAAACCCACATGCATTAATGTGTAGATATATGCTTAAAATTGATGTTATATATGCACTTTTATCTTTCACATCTTACTGCACATTTACGATATACATAATCTATTCATATAAAAATATAATGCATCTTAAAAAATACGTGTATGTAAGTATATAACATGTTATGCAACTCCACTCAGTATGTGTGGGTACATATACACAGAGCAGGACAAAAATATTACTATAAAAGAGCAAGTTTCCTAGAGAAGGTATGCAAAAAACTCTTGTTCTAGTCATTCATTGCAAAAAGGAGATATTCCATCAAAAAAAAAAATGTAAAACCTAGAGAAAAGAAAATGAATAGGATTAAACTGTGAAATTTATTTCTAAAGAAACTCTTGAAACCAGAAACTTAGTATTTTTTTWAAAAAATGTAAGTATTTATTTGATACAATGATGATTATCCAAAGTGTGAGCAGACTTTTCCAAAGATAGTAAATCACATAAGCCAAGACTTAAACATCATTGCAGGGGAAAAAAGAAAAAACAGCTAAATACAGGACCAATGAAAACGGTATTCCGCTCCAGAGTGACAACTCCTGCAGTTATAAAAGCTATTTCATAGAATCATAGAAACTTTAAGGTTGGAAGAGACCTTTAGATACCATCTAGTCCAACTTCCTAGCACACACAGGGCCACCCAGAGCACATGGCACAGGGTCACATCCAAGCGGGTTTTAAAGATCTCAGAATTTCAGAATTTCAGAATCTCCAGAGAAGGAGACTCCACAATCCCTCTGGGCAGCCTGTTCCAGTGCTTTGTCACCTTCACTGTTAGGAAATTCTTTCTTAAGTTCCTGTGGAACTTTGGTTGCTTCAATTTTGGCTATTTCCTCTAGCTCTATTACTGGCCACCACTGAAAAGAGGCCRGCCCCCTCCTTCTCACTCCMTCCCTTGAGGTATTTATACACGCTGATCAGGTCCCCCCTCAGCCTTCTCTTCTCCAGGCTGAACAGGCCCAGCTCTCTCAGCCTTTCCTCATAGGGCAGATGTTCCAGGCCTCTGATCATCCTTGTAGCCCTACGCTGAACTCCCTCCACATCCCTCTTGTACTGGGGAGCCCAGAACTGGACACAGTCTCCAGATGTGACCTTACCAGGACTGTGGAGAAGRGGACAATCACCTCTTTYGACCTGCTGGAGAYGCYCTTCTTAATGCGCTTCAGGATCCCATTGGCCTTCTTGGCACAAGGGCACTGCTGTCTCATGGTCATCTTGTCATCAACCACRACACCCAGGTCATTCTCTATAAAGCTACCTTCCAGTAGGTCCAACTCCTGCCTGTACTGGTGTCCAGGGTTATTCCTCCTCAAGTGCAGGACCTTGCACTTGCCCTTGTTGAATTTCATGAGGTTTCTCACCTCCCAGTTGTCCTATATGTTTGATACAGAGGAATGTGCATCCCCAGGTTTGGAGTTTGTGTGCTTTAGCATTAATTATGTATAAATTCTAAATTTACCACCATAGCATATAGTATTGTCATTTATATTCCTTAGATTGTTCTTTTCAGATTAGCTTCCTTARGAAACAAAACTCTTATGATACCTCTACTTTGGTATGTTAGAATTTTGACATTCTCTAGGTATCTACCTGTCTGTCTGCACATTTCCTGATTGCCCGCACAAGACACAAATCCATAAAATCATACTTCATATATGATCATCATTGCCACGCACTTGCTTTTAGGAGGTGAGAAAGAACTGAGGTATAGGATTAACTGATTTGTCCAAGAGCCCAGGAAACTTGTGCTGGGTTTGAAACAGCTTGCAGGTCAAAGCTGAATTATTTCTCCCTATGAGACTATATAAAGAAAATAAGTTAAAGAGAAGAAAAAGTACGCCAAGGCAATAAAGTTAAATAGAAACCAAACTTAACTCATCCTGCTTTGGCTAAAATGACTMCTTCTAAATATCACTAGAAAACTACCAGTTGCTGGATTAAGGCAAGCCTACAGTTCATAGTATTCTGCCAAGAGCAGAGAGAGATGCAGTTGAAAAGCAGTTTAGTACTGTCGTAAGTGCAAGATGGATATTGCCAGTTATGGAAGCACATTAMATTTCCTAAGCAATATTTGGTACTGTTTTGGTACTTTAACACATTCAKCAGAGTGGAGACATGGAGGTCAGCTGGTATGGAAAATATGACACCCAAGCAACTCTCTAAATCTCCAAAACAATGTGACYGTAATCAAAATTCATTCTGGGAAGGATCTATGGACATGACCAGAAATTTTGGAGTTGAGTACCAAATGGCCAGACAAATCAAAATTTAAAATAGAGAAAACTGAGTTCTAGTGCCTGAGAAGGTTAGTCATAATATTTAATTTACTGATGTAGCTTTGGTCTTCTAGAACTGATCAGATGTTTGCTTGACATGCTATTTTAATGTATAATAAAATGACAATTTCCTCATTCTAAGCAAAGTTTCRTTTTGAAACTAATACTTATATTAAATTCATACTAAATATCAAAGAAATTAATCTGTAAAATATTTGTGAAAAATCTGATTCTTYTAGAATCAGATTTTATTTTGTTTCTTTTCTTTTAATATTTTTGCTAAGGACTCCATCCACACATAAATAAATAAACAAACACATAGATAAATAAATCTTTGAAAGGAAACCACATGTAGTGTTTTTTATTTTAAGTGAAGGGGAAAATTAAGACCAAAGAGACGAAGGCGATATTTTCAGAATATTTTCATCTGCATGACTTGGGAGCTGAAGTCTCATGTAAAGTTGTGTTAGTTCACCTATCAAAGTGTCTTGCTGAAAGTTATTCAAAAGAATAGGAGAAATATTAGGAATAATTGTATCTTGTTTAATAYGTGATTTTTCTGGCCTACTATGTCCTAATGTTACTATACAGCAGCTTTTGTTCTTCAATAAAACTCCAGTTTATTTAATGTTTCTGTGTAATATGCAGCAGACACACCACAGGCCACAGACTCCATTCACCTGACCTGGCATTTCCTCCTGCCCAGATTCTTAGCAAATTCCATAAAGGACATTTGGCATTGCTCTGCCTTGCCAAATCCACCTCAGGGTTAAGCTTCATATGTTCTCTTTTGCATCAGTTCCTTTAAAGATGGTACTTTCTTTAATGAGCTGTCAGAGCTAAGCATTTCTCTGCAGTTAAATGGTGCTACGGTTTCCCTGAATTTATTCGTTCTAATAATTACTGWACAGCAAGACACACAACAACACTTTCTCCATGTGCAAGCTGTAAGTTAATGAAAGTTAACATGCATGGGGAGCTCGGGATATCAGAGCCATCAGGTTATCTTCAACATGACCGTTTAGTACACAAACATAAAAGTGAGGATTGGTCATACTAGATTGAACCAGTGACCCCTCAAATATGGTTGTCAGCAGCCTGCTTCTGATCTTTAAGTTAAAGGCAAAAAAAACGCCATAAAGAAGTCCTAAATATTGACTACTTAAGTTAGCTTTTCGCTCACTTTTGCACAGGGATATGGAGAAGGATACAAAGAGAGTTTTCCTTGTGTTCCTTTTCACGATTATTTTCTCACTGAGGGCTTGACAATTTTCAGAGCTACCAAGATGATTTGGGTGCCTTATCATTAACCAAGTTTCTGTTTCAGTGGCCTTATTTAAGGTATGTGAAATGCTATACACTCACTTGATTTTCAGCATGTCATAGAGTTTTTGTGTTCTTTCAAACCAGAAATTTCTGACCAAAAAGTAGGAAGGTAAGAAGGTGCAACCCTATTGCCCCAATGTTTTGCTTGCCTAAGTGCTTGAGTCTGATAACTATAATGCTATGTGAATGAAAAATAAGCATGGAAAGAGCTATAGATAGAAAACACCAAGCTTTATGTTGGGATAACACTATACCTAGAGATGTTTTAGCCTGTTTCTGTCTCTCTATACGAAATTGAAATCAAAGCACTTTTCTGGGCAGACTTAACTTTTATGAAAATAGAAATCCAAAATTAGATACAGAAGGTCGAAGGGTAAACCCATATTTCAGTACAGTCCAGAGTGAATGCCACAAAACTACATATTCTTAACAAGAAAATGTATTCATCAGCCATATGAACTACAAATTTGCAGCAGTTGAATAAATGCTGTCACTTAGGGGGAGGGAAAAGATGGGTAAATACTTCAGTTTGAAAATAAACAAACAAAAAATCAGTGAGAATTTTATGAATTCCTATTTTGTTTCCTATTCTTTACCAGCCTCCRAGTCAATTGCCACCAAATTCTTTCATGACCCTCTTGATGTATCTGACAAACCCATAGCCATGTCTGCTTTGCACAAGTGAAAATCTGGTTTCCTATCAATGAAGGCAAAGGCAGAACACAGTGACAGTGACATAATTAGACAAAAGAACAAAACTTGATATTTATATGCACATATAATCATATATTCACTTATCAGTGGCAGAAGGAAYGTACTCCAGATTATTCACAACTTTGGTCCAAACCAGTCAAATTTTAYAAAAGCGTTAAATTCCTGAAAGCTTGATTTCAGTGAAAGCTTTGGAAATATAGTAGGAGACTAGAATTGTTTTGCAATTCACCTAGACTGTTCATAGCCTACGGCTGAGGTTCGAAACCCAGGCCTTTTACCTTTTTTTTTTTTTCCAGATTCCCAGAATTTTCACCATCAGACAATATCCTTCTCATCTTACTGGGAAGAAGAGGCATGAGACTAGGAACATAGTGAGCACGCAGGAGAGCTATTAGTTAGAGATATCGAACCCTTCATTACGACCTCAGTGCAACTTCTCCTAACTCTGTCCAGGTTTCTGCTTCTAAGCCAGGTTTCTGCTTCTAAGCCAAGTTTCTTAGGTGGCTTCTTAGGATTTTGTCTCCAAGCACCTTGGTGCCGGCATTGGCTTATTTCCCTTTCCAGTGAGGAATCTCAGAGTGCCATTGGAGGGATTTTGTGCAGCTCACTTCACATTTCTCTGTGCTCCAGTTCCCTCACATCCAAATTCAGGCCTTCTGTGTCAATGTGCTGATAAAAGGGATTTGTTTCTGATTCCTTGAGTGTTCATTGTACCTTTTTCCCCCAAAGTAACAGGGAAAAAAAAAAGAATCCCTTAATGTTGATGTTCAGTATGCAACAAATTTCGTGAAATATTCTGGTAATACTTTCTGAGCAGATTTCAATAAGATTTCTATTACATGTCAGCATTTTAAGAAGAAGGTAGCTTCTGATATCAAAGTTTGTTTATATTTTAGGAAAAGAGACAACCAGCTCTAATCATACTTTATCTGCTTTTCCTTTTTAAGCTGCTGTCTTTTGGGTAGAGAGTCCTTTTTCTTTTTTTTTACAAAGAGTTTATGCAGTGGACCCACTAGGCATTATTAGAATCAAACTGATGATATAACTCCTTAGGGCTAAAGAAATGGAGATAAGAGAAGTAAATATAATATTCAAGGTATTTTTAAATAAAACTCAAAGTCAAAAAGTCTGTGCTTTCTTTGAATTTATATGATTCCCACCTTGATCCTAAGAATAAATACAATAATTTGCCAACCAAACTAATTTTCTAAAGCAGGGAAGATAGAATGAGTAGTTTTATAGAGAGTGGTTGAAAGTTTAACCACAAAGCAAGAAAAAAAATCCTTTCCTTGCAGAAGTTGATATGAAAAGAAAGGAAACAGAATGAAAATTATGGCTGGTGGAAGAATTTACTTTGAAGCTGCTTTGAGTGAAGATTCACTTTTTTAGTAGGAAAGTGGTCTGAATAATGAAAAGTACTTATTATGTTCTATTAATTTTGAAATTTCTTGTGGTACTTTTTTTCCAAAGTTGTAACTTCATATAGTGCGTAAGCATGTACATGTATCTGTGTTTATATAAGATCTCAAAAATACTGAAAGTGATCATCCAATCTACTCTCTTGCTTTAAAATTCATATATTTAATTCATATATTCAACCTGATCTTAATGTCTGGCATAGATTAATCTGTCTGACATGGCCACACGGGTGACAGAGCATAAAAATATTAATATAAAACAATCAATTATTTCCTGAGAAAATCTGGGAGTTCAAAAAACTGACATTTTCCAACCATTCCACTGAAATTTTTACTGAAAAATTTCCAGATCACTCYGCTTTTTTTTTTATCCAGCTGCATGCACCCCCTTTATCCCCTGCAGGGATAGGATAGGGACAGAGTTGGCCCTTGGCTTTCCTCTGTAGAAACATGGAGCCCGTGGGAGTGTGCACATGTTCCCCTTCTTGCCTTTTCAGCCGTGAGTGGCAAAATTACCCCCTCTAAGACAGCTCCAAGACACACGTGTGCCAAAACGCCCACTGCTTCTGGCCTTGGTTCCCAACACGACTCCCGCAGGCATGAGAACAAGATTTTTCCAAGGACTGGAACACRACGGAAGGCAGCTGCAATGTGACTCTGTTTCCCCCAGCGTTTGTGATCCACATGCTGGGTAAATATAACCCGAGACCACTGCAATTACCTTTAAAAAATTGCAAAAGTGAGATTTGCCTTCTGATGGCCATGGCCCTGCTCCTCTTATATCTTTGTCTTAGAAAGGGTTGGACGGTGCCCTGGAGACAACCATTCCTCTTCCTTGACTTAGAGGACAACTTGCTTATATGTGATATAAAACTCCTGGCTAGCTAATGCTGCAAGTATTAATCCCACATTAACTTTACTTCTTTATTCTGGTTTGAGTCTGGACTCAAGCTTGCAGATGCCTCTGGAGGTCTTCCACCGACATACTCAGGCTTTGGGTTGTATCCTTTCTGCCCCATTCACCATTGAAATGAAAGATCAACATTCATAGCACTTCTGTCTTTGTCACTGCCCCTTCAGATGCAGTTTTTCCCATATAAAAGGAGGAAATACCAAAAGTGTCACAGTAAATGTAATTACCATGGTCTGGTAAATGTTTGGGGCTCGGGCTTTTTTGTTTGTTTGTTTTCTTCTTGGGCGAGTGGYGCACAGGCTTTCACATCAACTTGTCCCATGAAAATTGTAAGAATATGTATTAAAGCAAACAAAAAAAAAAGAAATAGTGAGCAGATCCCATAGAAAGAGATGCTGTGACGATAAAACAGAAGTCCAGTGACATCAAACTCTCACACACACAGAGTCCCATCTGCTTGGTCCCAATAACTCATTTGTACCGGGCACAACAAATGGCTTGCTTTTCGAGCAGCCCCAATCAGCTGCAGCCCACGTGCCTCTTGCTCTCTAATTCTTTATTGTTATTCCATGAACTCCGGTGGCCCCAAGCAGCAGGAGACAGGGACACATGCAGCAGCTCTCATCCTCTGGCCCAGATACCAACCCCCCCTTTTTTTGTGTGTGTGCGTGCGTGTTGTGCAGCAAACACTTCCCAGGGCTCCCATTCACCATCCCGCTCGACCAGCACTCATATGGAGCTGGTTTTCTGTCCCTTTCAGCAACAGCCCCGTTCGAGAGGATAAAACATTTGCAGGCCATCCTGCCTTTCCATGAATAATTTTCCAGCAAGGCTCCATCAGAATTTAAAAAAAAAAAAGTTGAGCAAATACATCTTTGAATGAGAGTGGCACCAATATGGAGCCAAGCGGGCAGTTTCTCCCAAGCAGTAAGGGGGAACTGCCTGCACTTGGCTTATCTGTGCCCCCATTTGCATATATAACCCTCCGTGAAGAAGAGGTATCCGCTCTCCTTGACCTTAGTAAATCAAAAGCAGAGAGGTCACAACTTTAACTTATTTCTTTGGATACCGATCCTCCAACACAGAAAATTGCATAAAACACATGCATAATACATAATACAGATCTGGTGCAGACCATCTGACTCGTTTTAACCCCCCCGGTTCTGTATATTAATGGTACTGAATTTAGACCTGTCTTTTCAGTTTCTTTTTGTGTTTGCTAAATATTTGGCCAGAGTTTGTTCCCTGCATTTCCAATGAGGTCAGTAAGTAACTCAGTGTTTACACAGATGTTTTAGAGAGTAGAGCATGTTGTTGATATTTAAATTGCACACGTGTACTTGCCTCTGTGTATATATCTGCAGATATACAGATACAGAAATATGGAGATATCGAGATATGCACACATCTATATGTACATACACACACATACGTACATATGCATATATAAAACCTGAAGTGATTCGGGATTATTTAAAGTGATTGTTCTACCTTCTCCTTGAGGGATATGATTGCTATAATTTACTGTAAGTCATCATATTGTGATATAACTCTGCTTCTGTTCAGATAGGTGCRAATACCCTTACACAGCTCCAGACTTTTGCTTTAGCAGGGGAGAGAGCTGCTTTATGGGTGTCAGCACYAGGAGTCAGCTTATTTGCTTGCCTGCAGTCAAGTACAGCCTTACTCTAAGCAAATTTCGTATGTATATAAATATATATATATAAATTATTTGCCATATCTGCAAGCAAATCCTCCTAGAGCATAGCTTTATCCAGCACTGATCAGCAATTAGACCACTTTTCAGAGTAGCCCTTCTGCAACAAGAGTGCCTTGAAGATAAAGGAGCAATGATTAAAAAAAAAAAAAAAAAAAGGTTTACATAACATGGCTGGGCTGCATCTATACAGATAAACTGCTCTTACTCCTTTCCCTTGTGCTCCCTCTTTCCTCCACCAAAACATGGAAGAGCCTTGTTCTTGATGGCTATATAGTCTCTGGCCCATGCCATGCCACAAACCAGGATCTGCATCCAAAACTTAAGGATGAATCACACCTTGTGTTACAGAGGAAAGCACATTGCTGACAAACCACTTGCAGCTGCCAGTTAAACCAGAAACCAATACCTTAGATGCACTTGTTTGTATTTAAATTATTCTACAATAAAACCAAACAGGGTGGAAAAAGTCTGGACGTACTTTTAGCTCGGCAGCTCTGAAGTGGAGCGGGAAGATAAGGTGTGACCCTGGGCTTGGAGCATTTACTGGGCTCAGGTCTCTGCTCCAGCCCTTGCTTCCAGCATTGTTTCTGTGTTACATGAAATAATTGTTTAATGCAAAATAAAGAGTCCTTTGAACAGGAACTGGGGCCCCCACCCACCTCATATGGGTGCTGATGGCTCAGCTCATGAGTCATGTCCCTTCTTGCTCTTCCTTTCTCAGGAAATAGCTTCTACCTTTCTGCACAGAACCCTACATCAACAGAACGGGTGAGAAATGAATCCTATCATGTACAGTGTTTAAAGGTCCTGTTTGGACCTTAATACATATTTTATGAAATAGAATACTTCAGACATGCTTTGAAAGACAATATTCCCTAAAGGCTTTCTGGGGATCCTGATGCTCTGAATGTGCATCAGGAGTGCTCAGAAAGGTCTACTTGAGCAAGTCCTTCAGCAGATAGAGCAGAAAAATCCCTGGCCTAGGTCTGGCCCAGACAAATAAGGATTGTCTGAGTAATGTTTGGGCAAAATACATGGGCCAAGTACTAATCCTAGTAGGCAAATTGAACACAGTCACCTTTTTTTTGGAAGTGAAAGACCACAGCCTTATYAATCTGTGCTATCTGGTCTCTGAAGCTTGTCCTCAGAGTGAGAGGACRTTCACAGAGCCATTTCCTCTGCTAGAGGAAAGAAGAACTAGAGTTCTTCTCTACAAGAACTTTGTTATCAGCTAAGCAGTAAGGACAATCACTGGTCAATACTCGAGTCTCTCTCTTGTGTTTTGTTTACTGGCACAGAAACAGTCCTAAAGTCTTTGTGTTCCAACAATTATCCATGGAAGGAGGATAACAGGACTTCTTAACCTAGAAAATATTGTCAGAACCACAAAAGTGCTGGAGGGGCAGGAGCAAGTGKAATCTATTTCCAATGCAGGTGTACATCCTAGAAGAGGTTTAATGATGTATGTGTTGTCCAACTGGGCCCCCGAAAACTAAGCACTTTGCTGCTCCTATCCTTCAGCACTATTGTGAAGCTTAAACAGACCTAATTCGGGTGGATGATGCTGAATTGATTGCTGAACTAAAACTGATGGTTGCCTAGGTGCACATGGCCTCATGACCTAATTCTGTTTGCGATTTGCAGGCTGGATGTACTCCTCCCTGCAAATACATACATTGACTGCTTGACAGAAGACTGATTTACCAGAACTCTAAACCATCCATGAGAAAAACTGAGTGGGAAGGGGAAAAAAAAAATAACCTCCACCAAGAAAAGAATGATCTGTGGGTACCTCTTAAAGATGTTTGTTACACATGCCCCAACTTAAAGCATTTTCACAGTCACGAGACAAAGCTTCTCCTGATAAAAGTAATGAATGAATCCTAGTTAAAGGGCAAGAAAAGAATGGTTATTTTCAATATTCAAAGATAACACACAAGGTAGGGTAAATGGAGATCTGGGAAATATGTTAGCAGTGGAGGCAAACGTAGATAGGAAACATCCGGTATCAATACCAAACCTATGTCCTCTGGGACTAAAGACAGCTACAATTATTTAAACTTAACAAGAGAAATGGTTATTACCTACATAAATATAGGGAGCAAACACAATCCAGCAAGTCTGATAGGACCAGGTGAGCCCATGGCACTGTTTCATCTTCAGCTGTGTGCTTGGTTTTGATCAAAAGAGCAAACAAAGAACATTACATAATGAAGGCAAGGGGAAACTTGGCCTGGAAGTTAATGGGAGTTAAAGCAGGTGCTTATATTTATTCTTTACATTTAAAGGAATAGCACAGCAAAGGCTTTTCAATTAATTTTAAAGGCGAAAGAGTTTAATTAGCCAAAGAAAGASTTTCATATATAATTAATCTGTGGCTTTCAATGTCGAATTCTATCACACAAATAAAATTTCTAGTAATATTTGAACATATTTTGGATATGCTGAGATTGTTCTGTGCTATGTGAAAGTTCAGGAACCAGCAAGAATCTACCTAACTTTGCTCAGCTCAATGCTTCTTATGTCAATTTGTATTTGTAACAATCCTAACCGCCATAATCAATTTTATTCTCTGCTAATTAGAACTTTTAGTTTTTAATGTTGACCTGGAAATCACAATCCCATCTTTCAGGCTGGAGGAGAGAGCTGTGAGTTTTTTGCTTTTGTTTTTTTGTTTGTATGTTTGTTTGTTTCTTCCCAGTGCTTATTATATCAAGTTTGCACTTGTCTTCTTCATATTTGTGCCTCTTATTTTATTTTAGATATGCCACTTATAGGTTAATCAATGTGAAATTATCTCAGCAAACTGTGGTGTGATGTTTTTTAGCTCAAGCTAGGCCTTCTGTGGCATCTCCATCGTTGAAGGCRACTTATGAGCAGGTTGATGATTCTCTCTGAGAAACAGCACAGGCAGAGCTGATGCTGCCCTAGGGTGCTAGGTACCTCTTGAGGTCCCTTCCAGCCCTACAAGTCTGTGTTTCATTATTCTAATACACCAAATTGTTGTGCCCCATTAAAATGAATACATTGATATAACACATGTTTATGCAGATCCCAGAAGAACTCATTAGAGTGAGATGAGATTGCGTTTTAACCTTTTTAAAAAAAAAAAAAATTCAGTGCACAAACCAGCCAGCAAGTAACCCATAGCATAGGGGAAGAAGCACCAATAAATAAATATCTTACTGTTATTGGAATTAATTCACCTTACAGTGGTCCATTTTGGGTCCACTGCAGTCAAGAATGTGGCCATTGCAGAGGATGAACCTGATGTGAGCATATATGAGCAATATATGTGTTCTTGAGATTATAATTTTACCTTTACAGCTCAGAGTTTGTTATCCACTTCTTACTTCTGAAAACCCAAATTGTATGTTTTTGCAGTCATAGTTAGATATCAGAATACAGCTGGGCCAGGACAGACTACCATATTTGTTATAGTTATTATATCTTATGTTAGCATGACATATTCAAAGCAATGGTGGAGTCACTTTTTGGGCATCCTTTGAAAAAGGAGGAGAGTTGGGAGCTGAGCAAAGTTAAAATTAAGAGGAGGGAGGATGAGTGTGAACCTGTCACAAGCAAAGCAGAMAAGGGAAATCAAAATTAGTGAGGTCCTACTATAACTGCACATTTAGAGGGGAAAAATAAAAAAGCTTTATTTTATTTTGTATCTGAAGTCTCTCCAGGAGGCTGAAATGAGCCTCTCATTGTTCAAGCTGACTGGGTTTAGTTGCAAGGGCTCTTTGGAGTTTAAAACTCATCATATGTTAAGCACTCCTTTTTTTGTCTGAGTTGCTAATAAAGACTACAGAGATCACATCCCCAGCACCACTCACATAGCTAGTAGCTAGATAAAGACACACAGATCAGGAAATATGGGTCAAAAACAGAGAAAACAGTCCAGACTGACTGGACATGCACTGAGGAAGACTCATTGCTGCAGGCATTCAACGGTAAGAGGTTACTAGGGGAAGAAATATGGATTGATCATTCTTAATTTTGTCATCTTTCAGGGGTTGCAGGTTGTCATCTAGAAATTTACAGGGAAAGGAGAGTGCCTCTTGACGACTGGAAAAAAAAAGAAAAGGAAATTAATTTAGGGAATAAGAATTCTGGTAGCCTGATTGCACAATACATGGACATTTGGGATAGTTAATTAAAAAATATTTAAAAGTTAGGGTCTAATTTTAAATTTCATATTGCAGTGTGAGCTAATATGTCTATCTAAGCATATATACTTAATTAACTAATTACTTAATTCATTCATGTCTCAAACCAAACTTAGATCTACAAGCTGTAAGCAGGCATAGCAGTTGCTATTTTGATTCAATCTATTGCAAGTAATGAGACTGCTGACAGTATTGAATATCCCACCAAAGAGGAAGGACGTATAGCCCAGGAGCCCCTGGCACATCTAACTAGTAATAAGGCACCTAGCTTTTCTCCATGGTTTTTACAAATTCAAATAAACAGATGTTTAAATTACATAATACAAACAATCACAACTTTTCGTTTGCCTATGAGATGTTTTATTTTTCACTTTTTGCCCCCACCATTCTAAAGTTTAAATATGGTGTTATAGGTGGACTCTCTTTCTTCAGATGTATCAACCTGGTGATCTATCAACCTTGGAGACAAAAAAGACTTATTCTAGACTTATTTTGCAAAGGTAACAGAAAATTTCACCTGTTGGTAATAGTCTTACATTTGCTAATCAGGAATTTCAGGTTCACTCTAAAGATGTTAGGAGCACMCAGACTGAAAAGGAAATGCTGAAATCCCTCTCCCATGAACCACATTTAGCAATGAATATTTTGGAAGTCAATTGTCCTCTGCAGATCTCAGTAAACTGATAAACATGCAATTTATGATGTATCTTTCTATTTTAATGTGGYCAAGAAATCTGCTATGATACATAAATATATTTTCCACATAAGTAATATGATTTTTATGACCTTAAACTGAAACAAAAAGCATCTTCTTAAGTCTCTGGATGATCACAACTAAGAGACAGAAAAAAAGAAGTGGATGTATGGAGAAATGTCATTCATATTTTCAAGAGGTAAACTGAGGCATGAAGACTTCATGACACTCACTTTATATAGTGGCTTTGTATCATAGTAAAAGAATACCAATTTTTTAAGCCAATTGTATCTTTCCTTCAGATCCTTGGCTTGCTCTTGCAGTCACTACCTTGGGTTTTACACCTATATTACAGAGCCACTAATGGCATTCAGGTATCTGTTCTACTAACGTATGCTCGTGATAGAGTCTGTTCATTGGCCCTGAGGCCATCTGGTGTGATCTGGCCAACTAATACCTTTTTTCTTAGTGTCCAGAAGAAGCTGTATCCAAACTGCTTATTGGGATTGACCTGTGCTAGCTCTGGAATTATACTGAGAATTGCTCTGTAGAGTATCAGCTGGGCTGGGCTGAAGCAGTGCTAGAGCCTAAATGTGTGGTCTGGTACTAGTTAATTAACTGCTATAAACATAGCCACAGGGACATGGCTTTCAATTTGGCATCTTTTTGGGCCTCTAGAGATGTTTGCTGTCACCCTCATGTCCATATCACGGACTGAAGATACTTGTATTTCTTACCKCATCATAAGGTTGAAGTTACCCCATCATAAGCCATAAGTTAGATCCTGTTCTATGTCTCTAACTGCAAATGCCCTAAGGGAGAAAAAAAAGCCAATAATATACCATTTTTTCTTTATCCTCACTGATTATCCAAAGGGTCTTGGCTGAAGAAGATACAATTTAAAAATCCCATCTGGAAATGAATGGTCACACAGCAAGACTTACCCCAGAAACCTGCCATCCCTTGGGCAAGCGTGAGAGCTCAGCTTTGCAGCAGCTAGACCCAAGCAGTACTGCTATTCCCTTTCTCAGGATGCAGAGATTGCAACAGGGGAACAAGCCTTAAAATTGTTTCTCATTCGAAAGCCCAACTCATCCTGTGCCTTCACATCCTTCCTTGCTGCTTGAGATCAGGATATGGCCCCACCTCTTTCAACCATCAGAGCCCAGCCCATTGCCTTCCAAGACAGGGCAGCACCTTTGACTTCATCCTTTGCCCAAAATAGTGCCTCCCCAGTGGCTTTCCTCAAAAAAAGCAGAGTCTTGGTRGGGCTTTGAAACATTGAGGAAAAAGCTGTCTTTGCAAATTAYGTGTGCAGAACTTGGTGGGAATGGAAGGGGAACACATTTGGGAAAACCAGGGTAGAAGGGTCCAAGCCAGGTGTACAGTGGGTCCGGGTCCCATGTCACAAAGACATCGCCAAGCATTAATGAGAGCATTCTGGATGGGACTTCTCCTTGGATGTGATGAGCCTTTGAGAGGGATCATGGGCATCTAAAACAAGGAAAAGACTTGGGTGAAAAGCTGACTGAGATCAATGAGGAGTTCCCCAGTCTCACACATCTCCTGCTAAATAGCTGTCACCCATTCCAATGCACTCGAGAGGAGACATGTGCTTTTGGGAAGCAACCTGAAATCCTCAGTTACCTCTCGAGTCACCTGTGAGGATCATTTCTTACAGTGACAACAAGTCCAGGCCAGTAATCAACAAAGCTAAAATCAGAAATGAGAGTTAAGTGCTGATGATCGTAAGAAAAAACAGAAGGGAATTACATTGAGAGGAGATGTGAAGTGAAATAAGCAAGAAGAAGAAGAAAAAAAAAAGAACTAAATTCTGTCACAAACAATGAAACTATGGGACTGAGGAACCAAGTCAAAGTCAATATGGAGAGAAGCTAGAGAGGGAAAAAAAGAAAAAGGTTTTCTCAGCATTTTCAAATCTTTTGTCCTTTATTCTTTCTCCCTCACTTATGACTTGCATTGGTGTAAAGGTGTGTAGGAATGAAGCTTGGGAGATTTCTTGGGCATATTACAGGCACAATTAGAAACCTCTCTCATATTTTCCATGATCATAGACAATTCCAGGTAGGTTTTTGTCATTCATACATTACAATTACAAATATATCATTTGAATAATGAAGACTCAAACTTACCTTTTAAGCATCTCCTATCACTTTGGAATAAGAATTCACCAACACTTTAATTTCTCTTGATAATATTATTCAGAAGCTGTTTTTGTTCTCTTATCACAGCTATTTAAAATCGCAAACTTCACTGTGTGATAATTTACTTCCTAACACTTTTATTTCTCCTTTAAGGTTTTTATTATTAATGAGAATGTATTTTTATGGCACAGAATGCTGATACCTTTACTTATAAAGACAGTAGGAATGTGTCATTTGATCATCTAATGACCTCTGGTGGATGAATCTAATTGACTCACAAACACATTATGTTTCACACGTTTTTTCAGCCTGTATCGATCAAAAGCATTACCACTGGGCTGTGTACCGACAGCCTTTCCGTGCTGCAAAAATGTTCAGGCATTAAAAAAATGTATTTCAAATAAGGGAAAAAAAGTAACTTCTTAAAATTGAAGGAGTTGAAATTAATGAACAACAATAATAAAAATAATAATAACAAATACTCATTATCTGCAGGTAGACTAGTTTTCCTCTTGCGGTCACAAAGTCTTTTCCTCTTGTGCATTTTGCCTCTTTAGCTGTGTTTTTTACACTCTGAGAATCTGACTACTTGCTCACCTTCCCTTGCTAGCAATATTTCAAGTAAACTTAAAAATACAGTGGTTCAGGATTTCACTCTAATGAAAGTTTGCCTCTCCTGCAAACTGTGCTGCTCTCCAGCGCTCCACAAGCTTGGAAAGCAGAGAGGATAGTTCAGAATTAGAAGCAAAATTGTTAAATCTGGAATAAAGTAGAATATGACCCTGCTTATGAGGCATGTCCACTTAGACTGAAGTTTAAGTAACTTAACACTAGTGAATAGTAATCTTCTGGTGAGGAGGCATCTTCAGGTCCTTTTTGACCTTTAGCTTTACAAAAGGCAYATGGTAATGGCCATTAAAGCAGTGCAAGTCTGGAGAAATGCTGGCAAAGTCAATGAATTTATGATGGAGTGATGGGGATTACAGAGTCTAGGATTAGTTACACGCTGGCAGGTTAGCAGTGCCTCAATTTTACACCACTTGGATAATAAGGAAAATCAGAATGGAGCTGGAGCATGTGAAGCATGTGGAGCATGTGAAGTATGTGCCACGCAACTAGAAATGAATTCACAAAAAAAAGAAAAAGGAAAAGAAAAAGGAAAAGAAAAAGGAAAAGAAAAAGGAAAAGAAAAAGGAAAAGAAAAAGGAAAAGAAAAAGGAAAAGAAAAAGGAAAAGGAAAAGAAAAAGGAAAAGGAAAAGAAAAAGGAAAAGGAAAAGAAAAAGAAAAAGAAAAAGAAAAAGAAAAAGAAAAAGAAAAAGAAAAAGAAAAAGAAAAAGAAAAAGAAAAAGAAGTAAAAAAGGAAATAAATCTTTTCTTCTTTCTACAAATGAAGGGACTGTAGAAGTCTTTCAATTGTCCCAAATTTTCCTAAGTAGAACTGTGTTAATATTAAACAGCTCAAAAAGGAAAACATACAGTCCTGCTTTGTATTTATAGCCAGATTCCTTTATATCATTCGGTCAATATAAAAGTTCCTTAAAATTAATATAAAAATATATCACCAGCTTTAGTTTGTCATTGATTTTAACTGTGAGAGTATTCAAAGTGAAATTGCAACCAAAGTCTCCCATAGTCAGGTTCCATTCATCATTCTTCCCCAGTGTGTTTCTAACAAATCACTTGGATGTGAGATATTCTTGCAAGACGTATTCTTGTTAATACAAGCATGGAAGATATCATTTAAGTGTGCCACTGGTGTTGTATCTGAGAGGATAAAAACACAGACAGGCTTGAATACCTTTTGTCCAGAGAGGTTCTTCTGCTTAATTCAGAGACCTTTTGGTCAAGGACCCAACATGGGAAATTCCTGCTCTTGTAGTTCAGTAACTGAAGAGCTCACGTGCAAGAAGCCACAAATTCCCCTTCTCCAATACCTGGTGTAAACCTTGTGTTGTTGGAGCGAATTACCAAAGCAGGGAGCTGTTTTTATTTTGCTTGTGCTACACGCTCTCCTTCCTCATTTGTTAGAGCCATCTTACAGCCTGCAATTCATTCTGGCTATATCTGTCTCAAAATAGACAGACATCCTGCACTGAGAAAATCTTTCCCTAAGCTAAATTACTTGCCTCCCCCTTGCCTCTGTTCCTTGTTTTTATTCCTGCATGCAATTCTGGCACCAGTGTAAGACAGTCTTGGGTAGAAAATAAAATCCTTTAACAATTCCAACCAACCTAGAAGACTCACTGGGGAGGAAATGGGAAACCTCTTCGCCTTCGCTCTTGCTACCAGCCTCTGAATCAATGAAGGTCATTATACTCCTTGCCCAAGAAGTCAAGGGGTCAGGAAAGAGCAGCTTTGTTGGGGAGTTGCTCCAGTCTGATATTATGGGTTTGAACAATGAAAACAGAGCCGGATTGTGAGAACCCATATGAGATTATTTAAGGCAAGATAAAGGCGTTTTAATCACTGCTACTTCAAGTGGGTTTTGCAGGGAGGTGGATGGTGCAGGGCACCCCTCTGGACACATGCTGAGACAGGATGARTGCACTAAGCAGGGCAGAACCAGGTGGCAAAAGCCAGGACAGAGGTACTGGAGCTCTCAGTGATGGAAATGCTCTGCCAGGAGCACAGAGGACAGGACTGACCAGTGGATGACACCTTTGGGCTCCCAAAAATGTCCACTCATTTCACAGGGCAAGTTTTATACCTTCATGCTTGAGACAACATCTCAGTAGATGAWTTTTTGCCTTCTGCAGGCAACTTCTAACAAGTCCTGGGGAAATGATGGTCCCTGCGGCCAGTGCAGCCCCAGCTGGGTGCGATGAGATGAAGCTGCTGTTCCTTTTGTTCCTTTAATTACCTGCCTTGCTTTTCCAGGCTTCAGATATCCCTGAAAGTGTTCCTCTCCGAAGTCCATCTCTGCTTTGGCACCATTCCTGGACAAWCTAACTTACTTGGAAATGTTTTCTTTCTTTTTTCTTTTTTTTTATATATATTTTTTCTTCATTCTGACTTTTGTTAAAAGTAGAATCTACTCGAAGTCCAAGACAGAAAAAAAAATCACTCCAAGTTTAAAGCAACAAATCCCCACTTTTTTTTTCCACTTTAAAAGTCACAGAACTGCAATTTCAGAACATTTTTAAAGTTTCTCAAATTGCAGTGGAAGAGGTGAGTGTGTTGGATCCAGTCTTCCCAGGAATAACTGCAGTTTGAGTCGCCAGATTGTCCAACAATAATGAAAACAAAAATCATTTCCCAGCTTGCCCTCATTGGGATTACTTCTGCTTACTTCCAATGTTGGTGAGAAGTTTTGTGACCTCACAACAAAACACTTGAGTTCAGCATCTCTTGGCTTTTTGTCTTTATTTATCAAACAAGGGATAACTCTCTTCAGCAGCAAGGGTAGAGATGGCAGAGAAAGGCAGGCATTTGACYCACGTTTCTTTAGGCATCTCATAGAGGAAACCTTCAACTCAGAGCCCATGCTGATGTCTTCTCTCACCTTCTCCTGTACAGAGTTTCTAAGTTTCCAGTTAGTGTGACCCAATAAGGCTCGAATTAAGTAATATGAGTGTAGCAGGGGCACCAGGAATTTGTTAGACCCCATTGAGTGGCACACATGCTTTCTCTTGCTGCAGTTCAGCTGAAATCTAGAAATTGTCTTGGGCACAGTGGGCCTGATTGTACGTCAATGTGAGGCTGAAGTATTTCTAGAGACCTGAAACATTTCCTACAGGACTTGGAGAATGATGCCATGATTTTGCAAACATGGATCCTAAACTCTTTTAGTGATATGAAGGGAATTAGTGAACTCTGGAGGAGTTTGCTCAATGGCATCGTTTTTAGTCCTGAATTTTCTAAAGGGGAGTCTTAAAGTGAATAAAAGTAGCTAGACTTGCAGGAATTTTGGTGAATGGATTTTTTTTCAGGTTTTTGTTTTTGCAAATATTTAAACACACAGAAAAGTAGTTAGGCACATAGATACTTTTAAAAATCCCATCAGATCTCTAATCTGAATCTTTAGGCATCTAATTACTTTTAAAAATGTTGTCTCTGGTGTCTGTGAGAATATCTTTTGTATACTAGTCTCTATTCCACAAAATGTGTAAAGGTTACATACATTTTGTCGCAACAAAAGGGAAAAAAAAAGACCAAAAAATTGAAAGAAATCAGYTGTCAATTTAATCTCAACCACAAAATAACAACAAAATCATTGTTCTTTTGTTTCTTTGTTTTACTTTCTAAAATTCCTGTAATTATATGCAATTACCTATTATGCTGGAAATTGGTTCTCCAAGACATAGAATCTAATTTTTTTCTTAACTGTACAAAATATGCAATTTAAAAAAGTGAGCAGTTAGAGTGTGCAGAAAAATGAGGCTACAGCTGTAGGAKTTTGTTATGCTTTTAGTATCAAATCACAAAACCCATTATATTATTTATCCTACAGGCAGGCCTWGTGCTGAAAACATTGAATAAAATTGCATACCCTAGGAAAAGAAATGTGTGCTTTTTAATTGTCCCTGATTTAAGCAATCCTTAATTTCATTAGGATTTTTTTAATGGGAAATCAAAACAGTTTACTTTAAACCATGGTTATGAATCACTGCTTTTTTAAAAATTCTAGTGACTGATCACAGTATTCATGTGCATAAATATACATACACACATACATAAAACAAAAGTATATAATTTATACATGGACACACATATACACACAAACATGAAAATATTCTTTTCTACTGCTGTAACATTCCAGTCTTAGAAAAATATAGTGTTCTGCATGATTCCTGCTTAAGCAGTAGAACACAGTTCCTGAATTCAAGGGCTTTCAAAAAATGAATACCAGTAAAATCTCRCTTAGGGTTGGTGTTTCAAATGTCTTGGTTTTGTCATAGGCCATAATTCAAACTATTGACTAGCAAATTTTATCTCTTTTGCTACATTTTTTAATGCTCCTTTAGTTCGTCCTTTGAAAAACTCTAAGTAAGCTGTAGGCAGGAGTGAAGCTTTAGTGTGAATTGGCAGCATGTGGGAGGGAAAATCCTTCTTGACAGGAGCACCATTTCATTCTCRTTAACTCCAATAGGATGGATATGGGTTTATCATGAGAAAAGATCTTTGTASAACAAGATCATACATCTTGTATGATGCTGTGCTGCACATCCAAATACAAATCACGGTTGGAAGTGAAGCACAAAAGTCTGAAGCTGGGARGAGAGCTTTTATTTTGTGTGTCCTTGGATGCCAACTGGTGTGCTGTTAGCATGCTTTGCTCCCCTTCACCTTCAGCACAAGGCATTTTTCCTCCATGTATCTTTTGGGAAGAGTGTACACATCCATGGACACCAGAGAAGACCAAATTCCAAGCAAGAAAAACAGCCAAGGAGAACTATGATCGATGATCACCTCACTGTTTACTTGCTCTAAATAACTTGAAGGCTTGATACTGCCCAACAGAACAGAGAACAACTTTGATTCTTGCTTGCACTAAAGCCAAAGTGGGATATCAAAAATCTGCTTATTTAAGCCATTTTCTCCTGTACTGCTAGGCCAATTCAGAATCTCCCTCCTTTTGGGAAGATTCTGCTAGTTGGAGAGCTTCTCATCATCAAAACATTAAACATGAGCCCTTCAACTTCTGCCCCTCTAGCAATCCAAAAAGCCAGGTGCTTTGATAACGACATTCATGTGTATTTTACATTGAATTCATCCCACTCAGAAATCTGGTTGTTTCACGGATATTTATTTTGCTTTTGCACAACTGCATACTTGTCTTGGATGCGATGTAATACGGAAGCTCTTTGGAGGGTAAAAATAGTTTGTGGCAGAGAGAAGAACGTAGCTCTTTGTCCTTTCAAAGGGTTAAAACAAGGGAGAAAAAAAGAAAGGAGAGGAAGAGAGGAAAAAAAATAAAAGGTTAGTGTTTTCTGTCCATTAAAGAGAGTATTCTGTTCTGAAACCGAATTGGTCATGCATTCTTCCCGTGTTTCCTGGCAGAGTGGAGACTGACTGCAGCACCTGCCTGCATGGCGTGGACTGCCTCATCCCTCCCAATCTGTCCTCCATTACCCACCTCGCTTTGAGGTTCCGATTTCCCTTAGTTAGCTCCATATGAAATTCCTCCTGGAGCATAGCTAGAAGTCATTGTGGGTTTTTTTCTTTTGTTTTTGTTTTTGTTTTTTGGTTCCTTTTCTTGGCTTTTTTTTCTGCTGCAGGACATGACTGTTTTTGCTCCAAGCTAAGGCGCTGAATTCCATGCGATTTTATGGGAGGAAGTGGACAATGTTCTGTTTTATCCTTCTCCTTCATGTTTGCCTCCAGCAAATGCCTTAAAAACGTTAAAAAAAAAAAAAAGTAAAAGAAAAAACTTTTTCAATATTTTTTTCATTTCTTTCTAGAAGGGTACTTAAAAAAAAAAAAAATGTTTAAAAAAATGCCCTCAGCAGTTTCTGTTGAATACTTTGGATTACCTGGTTTGCATACTTCTTCCTTGGATTTACATGCAGTTTTCATTTCTCAGCTCTGTCACTGCATCAGGGCAGTGAAATGGTAACAAAGCAACCTAGCTGCTCACGCAGAAGATGTTTTCAGTGAATATGAGATCTGCCTGCTTAAGCCCAATTTTAAGGGAAAAGAAAAGTTAACACTAAATAYTTCTGTCTGGTCTATTACTTTAATAGCAGAGATATCTTTAAAAATCCAGTGTTTTATTACAAAACATAGCAAAAGAAAAATCCATTTTGATATGGAAGCATTTGCTGTGATTACTGACTTTTTATACGCTAACACACATGTAAGGTTAATGCTAAGGGGGGGGAAAAAAAGGTAAAAAGGTTGTTCCAAAAAATGTTTCTAGAAAAGACTGAATTATTTATGAATCCTTGAAGCTTTATTTTTTAACCTTTGAGTGTTATGCAGAAGCACTTCCTTAGGACTGAACCCATCTTTCCAGCACTGCTCCAGGAAAAGGGATTCTGTAGACTGAATTTTCCCATAGTCCAGCATGAGAAATAAACCTGCATAGCAAGCACATAAAAGAAAAATGCCAGATCCTGGTTGGTCAACCTTTATCACCTGGGTACATGGAGATATGGAGACCAATGTTGCCCACTCAGATAGAAAGAATTAACTGCCACAAAAATCAGTCTGGTCTGACCAGTCTGTTTTCCTTCTGCTGTCACAGTCACCGTCATCTTTTTCCTTGTATCAATTTACTCCTATTTCAATAGAAGAAATCCAAATTTGATTTGGATTTAATCCAAATCAAAGCAGAGATGGGTGAAATTCTGCACGTTTACCAAGAACTTGCCAAAATGTGATTCATGATCGCTCATTCATTCCCTGTTAAAATATGAAAACTTTTATTTTTGTTTAACTGCTTGTGTAAATTGAAAGAAAAGGGGAAAAAAAAAAAGAAAAAAAGGAGGGAAAAAGGGAAGCTAAGGTGAAGTTCTGAAAATATCAGTCTTGATGGCATGCTTTTATTTTGCTTTTTTCTTTTTAAGTAGAAGTGGAGGAAATTTTGAAGTGTGGAAAATCCAGTTGCTTCATTTAAGTGTATCAGGAGTGAAGTTTACTTTTGCTTTTGTTATTAAAAGAAGTTGCTATGAAAAATGGAACAAAATAAGAACATTCTGAGGTTGCTGAATCTATATCTCTAATAAAAGATTTATAAAAGGACAAAATAYCCTGTCCTCATGCTGAGAGTGTGATCTGCTCTCAGACCCTCTGCTGAAGAGACCTGGAGAAGTATCACTCCATGTCTCTTTGGGGAGGGTTGAAGACTTTCAACTGCCAGTTTCCAGGAGAAACGAGGAAGCTGAAAGCTGACTRCAGGTGGATCCTATTAACCCTGTTGTAGCAAATGTCAATAAGCAACAATGCTGAGAATTTTCYAAAGATTTGCCCAGTGTTCCAGCTGTGTTTTCCCATTTTGCACAAAATATGTGCGCCTTGGCCTTATCTCCTGGACAATGTGAGCATTTAAAGAGAGGCTTTCTCTCTCTCTCTCCAGATGTCACCTCCTCATCTACCGCAAAATTGCCCGGTCTCTGGTCAGCTCAAATCACGGTAAAACAACAATGTTAGTTCATTCATTTAAACTCTGTAATAGGTCATTTAAGGGGAAAACATGCTTTAAGTTGCCTTAAAAATAAGCCATTTCTGGTATTGACTATGACTTTTATCTATGTGCATCTTCTTTCTTTCCCTTTTATTTATTTATTTATTTTCCAATGAAGTAATGAGTGCATCCTTACCACCATTCCCACCAATGCTATTTAATTCATGTCCACGTAAGGGATCCTTTCGCTGATGAAACCCAGTTGTGCCCATTTTGGTGCTGCCAACCCTTTGGCAATCCACTCACATTAATGCTCTTTGTAACCAAATCCACCTTCCTGGGGGTAGCCCACTCTCCACCTCCAGAACCATCCCCAAACACAACCAAACTGAAAGATAGACAGTCCTTAAATAATATGGTCCTTGCTGCTCAGATTGATATCTGAGAACAGATGTTAATTATAAGGGAAGCAATGGCTGAAATGCAGATGGTATAGAAAATGCCTGTTCACATTCAATCTGTGTTGCTTTTTATAATACCCAGTCCTGTTTTTATTGAAACACTACGTCTGTAAGAATACATTGCAAGGCTTTAAACAGAGCACCCCTACCCCCTTGTGGCATAATGGCATTTGTGGAATGGAAATAAACCCTTATAAAAATTGCTTTCTCTGGTTATGAAAAAACATTTTAATCATTTGAGGAGCAGTGCTGGGCAACTGTCCCCCTCCTTGCTCATGTTGCGTCCTCAGGGCTCAGCTACCCCACACAGTGGGTGTAGTTGGGTGTTCAGAGCTTGGCGAAAGGAACCAAACCAACCAAAACAATGGTCTTTTGACTGCTTTGCATTTGTTTGTGTTCCTTTCCATAAGATTTTAATGCCAGTCCTTGCCAGCAAGCTACCTCTTTTTGCCTGTGCATTGTGGAGAACGCTGTGGTGCACCATTTTTCCAGAATATTGATGTGATGGAAGRCTGGCTTCACGATGACTTCCTATGGGGGATGTTTTCAGACACAGCAAGGTCATAGTGCACAACAAAAGTCATCTCAAACAGATTTCAGCTCTGGTGCCAAAACAGGCCTCGTTAGAGTGCACTTGCTTTGAGGCAAGTCATGCCTTGAGGCCTAAATTCTGTTGAAGTTATAAAGATGATAATGAAACAGGTCTGTGACTCTAATACTACTTACATTAATAGATGTACTTGTTAATACTGAGCTTTCCATCACTGCAACTAACTTAGACCACCTTACTGCACTTTTTCCAACTTATCAGATAGCAACTCGGCTATGATCGGAAAACTTGATTACTTTTATTTATTTTTCTAAATCTAATGTCCAATGTTTTATATGTAAATTTAAAAATAAATATAGGTCACACTGGCAACAGTAATGTCCTTCTCATTCTTGGAGAAGACAAAATATATTGTTATATAAACAGAAAAATATTGAAATATAGCTGAAAAAATTTGCTTTCCTATCTTATTAACTGTCATATGACTATGATTTTTGGGYATTGGGATCAGTTTTAGTCACATAATTACAGCACAAACTTGTTTTTTTCTTTTCCCTTTATTTATGAATTAAAGAGCACCTACTATCTTTTCTTTTTGAAAGGTAGCTGAAATTTGGATTAGCGAAAAATCAGATTTTCATCTGATGCAGGCTATATCAGGACTGAAGTTTAGACACATAAATGCTAGAGATCAGGCTTTTTCCTTTTTTTTTTTTTTTATTCTTCCCAAATGTGGATAAAACCAAATCAAAGATAGCAATCAAGAAAAGCAATTTGATGGAATTTGCTGATATCATTGTGAATTCCATGCACTACAAACAATTCTATGTGCAGTCACTAGTCACTAAAATTATTCTCATCTTTAGGGAAAAAAAAAAAAAAACAAGACAGTTACACATTATTTTGGAGCCTGCTTGTCACAGAAGGAAGCATGGATGGCTGTCACAACATTGTAAACCCAAGATGTCTCTCTTCTTTCTATTCATTTATTCCTTATTGGTRGATATGTGAAATAATTTTCTGGAATGTTGCGGGAATGCTTATCAGAATCATCCTACTAGAAGGGTACTATCAGCATTGTCATTTATGAGCGGTGGAGAACAAGGCTTACCATCAGATAGCCTCTACTTCTACCTTGYAAAAAGCTTTATTAAATTGTGACAGACAATGTGTTAAATGGTTAAATTCACTTTCTTTCCTCAATATACAGCTTTGTTACAGAGTAAAAAACTACTGCTTTAATCTAGTGCTACAAAAGTAGTTGGAGGAGTATGAAGATATACAAATGAAGATAAGGAGTATGTAAGTATACCAAAATAAGACTATTTGAATTTTGTTACAGAGGGGAATTACTGGAAAAGAAGGGAAGTGTGTATTTAAAATGTAGTTCCCTTTCCATGCTAGCTTTCCTGCATAACCCTGTTATACTCTATGATATGATAATTGATGTTGTGTCATGTAGTTTACGGCATTTCAAAGGTGGAATTATGACTTTACTGTGGCTGTACACTGCCTGGATATATTTGGCAGTTTCAGGTAAATAAATCAATATAAGAACCTCTTCTAAAGGCAAACTTTAACCCTCAAATCCTATTTTTAAAGATCCCTGGCCTTACCCATCTGATCCCTAGGATTTTCAGCATGTTATTCTTTACAAAACCCTTTGCTCCTACCACTGAAATAACTTACAGTTATCTGGTGTTCATTGTTCAGCATATAAGTTACCAAAAAAGGTACCAGGGCCATTTGCCTGCAACTCAATCATGTTTCCTAAAAGATTAATTCCTGGTAGACAACAAGTTAACCATAAGTCAGCAGTGTGCCCTCATGGCCAAGAAGGCCAATGGGATCCTGGCTGCATCAGGAGGAGTGTTGCCAGCAGGTCAAGGGAGGGGATCCTGACCTTCTACTCAGCTCTGGTGAGGCCACWGCTGGAATATGGCGTGCAGTTCTGGGCTCCCCAGGATAAAAGGGACAGGAGCTGCTGGAGAGGGTMCAGCGGAGGGCARCAAAGATGATTAAGAGACTGGAACATCTCTTGTATGAGGAGAGACTGAGTGAGTTGGGCCTGTATCAGTTCATGAAAAGGGAATGTAGGGAGGAAGGGGCCAAGCTCTTCTTAATGGTGGCCAGTGACAGGATAAGGGGTAATGGGTATAAGCTGAAACACAGGAAGTTCCATCTCCTTGTGGGGAGGAACTTCTTTCCTATGAGGGTGACAGAGCCCTGGAATAGGCTGCCCAGGGAGGTTGTGAAGGAAGGATCTCCTTCTCTGGAGATCTTCAAAACCCACCTGGATGCCCCCTGTGTCCCGTGCTCTGAGTGTCCCTACTTGAGCAGGGGTCTGGACTAGAAGATCTCTAGAGGTCCCTTCCAAACTCAACCATTCTATGATTCTGTGATTAATGAATATTTAAAAGAATAAGTCTGAACATCCTAAAGTSTGGTCATCGTATTGTTTAAATGTAGAATAAGTGCCCTTGAAGAAACACTCATTTGTTACTCATTTTCAGGAGAAGAAAATGCTTAATTTCGTACAATAATTTATTTGGATCTAGTTAATATGTCCTTTTCTGCAGCCTTGCACTCCACTATTAAACAGCTGCTTCAAAGGTGACTAAATTACCCTGAAGAATCACTTATTATTTTAATACTTTAGGTAAAACAAACAAAAATCTTTCCTTTAGCATGAAAGATGAGGTAGTAAAGTGGGATATTCTGTTCTGCCGTTCTACTCAGGAAACTGGCTCAGTGATGAGGATRTGGGCAAATCAAATATGTCCAACATTGTTTTAGAACATGTCTCTAGAAAATCTCATGTTTTAGAAAATCTCTCTAGGGATAGTTTCTTAATCTCTCTAGGGGTAGTTTCTTAAATTAAACTTAATGATACTGTGCATCAGTTAAAATCTATTAGATCCAGAAGGCATGATAACATTTATTAACATGATGGGTTTCATGCTTGCACTGTTTATGAAGTTTAAACATAATTTTTCCAATTAACTTACCCCCTTCTTAACAGTACAGAAGCACTTAATAACAAAGATAATGAGAAGTTCCTTTCATGTAGTMACAGAAATGTTCACATCAGTTATTTTGACACATAAATAGTACCTCAAGTTTCTGTGACCTGGAGTTGTGCCATCTGCGGCTGTAAAGTTGTCACATTCACTGAGTGAAAGGTGTTGGGTGGAAAAGAAGTGACATGAGAAGGTTTCAGACAGGGCTTCTACATCTTTGTTTGCTGAGGAGGTCTAATATTCATATAACGGACATTGGTTGGAAAAGTTCTGAAGTGATAAATGAACATAAGATTTTTTTTTGTGGTAGGGATTCCCTTTCACTGTAAGTTGTTTCAACAGTGATCATGGATTTCTACCTTAGTTGGGGCCTCAGCTTCTGCCAAAGAAGAAATAACGGCATATGCTGAGCTCCTGATCACTTATGGTTAAAGAGCCTTTGACTTCTCACAAACAGAGTGAGAAATTAAATGCTGGAAGCCTGACCAAATTACAGCTGTTCATATAAACATCTCTCTGCCTCTGCATGGTGGGAGAGTTGCCATTTTCATCACTCTCTTGGGTTCTGTAAATCCTAGCCAAGACTTTAAGAAAAATTCCTCTAGGCTATCATGTCAGCAGTTCAGGATATGCAAGAGCTAATTTTGAAAGATAAAAAAAGAAAAAAACACCTGCAAGGCTTGAGAACCCTTCCTAGTCATAAACTATCTTCTAGCTCACTAGGTTTCAACCGTGGAGGCGTAACAGTGAGAAAGAGGATATATATAAAGCCCTATAAATACAACATTATACATATAAATCTTTAGTTATATGCAAAGTACAGAACCAGATAAAAAATAATAATATGGACTCCAAACTACTGCAGCTGATGATAGAAAGTAAAGAAGAAGAGATATATTTGTAGAACCTTCAGAAGAAAGAAAAATGTGGCTGTGGAAGGGGAGGGTAGGGATACAAAGGAAAAAGTTCAGAAGGATGACAAGAAACATGCAAGGACTGGAAAAAAATAGCAGAGAAAAAACTGGCAACTAAGGAGCAGAGGGGTGAGGAGAAAACAGCATTAATTCAAAGCAGGAGAAGATCTCTGTCATGGAAGAAACAGTAAGAGTGAGGCAGTGAATCAGAAAACGCCGTAGCGTAAAGGAGAGGTGAGGAGAGGAGGCAAGAACATGTGGGTAGAAGATGGAAAAAGATAGRAGCACGTAGCTGATATGGGATAGGAAAACACAAAAGAATAGGTCTAGATATGGAGAAACAGCAGCAAAATATAGGGTAGAGGAACAATCAACCAAAGAGAAGAAGGAAAAAGTGAAGGAGGCAGCAGTGAGGTTCCCTTTGGAAAAGACGGAAATCACCAGATTGACAAATCATGTTCTCTTCTCTTTCTATCAGAAAGGTCTGGCTCTGGTAGCAATTCAATAAAAGATACTGGAGAAGGCAGATCTTAGGATTATTCAGTATATCACAACTATGATCTTTGCATAACCATAGCTGTATCTTCAAGCAAAGTAACATCCAAAGAGTTTCTAGTCTGGCTCAAATTTAATAGAAGTGATAGCAATGCACGGAGAATGGTGTGACTCAGGTTGACGTATCTAAAATCTGCAACACATTATTACTCATATTGTTTGTTTTAAAACTGCTTTTCTATTTAATATGGAACATTAAAAGAAAAATAAAAAGGAAGGATGATGAGCCTGAAGGAGGCAGAGGAGGAGGGCTGTATAARCAATGCAGTGACAGAAACGTGCTAATTCTTTGCTAAATGAGGAAGCCAAGGGGTTCCTCAGTCACCCTGGATTGTCAGTAGAAAGCTATAAAAGTTTCAAAAAGTTTAGAAAAGTGAATTATTCAGCAAGACTTCTTATTGTGTTTTAAGAAGGACAAAATTTTATCATTTTTTGTAGATATAAGTGTCTCTCCTTGGTCATTCATCATCCAAATTAAAAAAATCTCACATTGGAAGAGATGAAAGGAAGGCATCTGTGAATAAAAAGGAGACCAGAAATCCTATCTAGAGAAGACAGGAAGAGAGAACTGTGCTAACTTTACATTGCAAACTTGAAAAGACTAAGTTTACAGAGCAGAGAAGGGATCTGCTCATAGGAATAAGAGATGCTGTTAAGCAAATGGACAATTCTAGTAAAATTAAGCTAGTTATAAACATCATCAGTACCTTTGGGGCGGAAATTAGGTTTCCARCCACCAAAGAAATGAAACTCTGCAAAAGTATTTCAGGAAAAGCACTAGGACACAACTAGCTAGCTTAAAGATGGAACTTTATCAAGTTATAAAAGACACTATAAGATATGCTTGCCYATGATAAAAGGTGACTTGGACTCAGTGATCCAGACAATCCCTTCCAACCTTATGTTTTTTCTCTTTATACTTTTTCTGTCCTGACAGATAAAATAGCAGCCCGTGAGTATGTATAATTTTATCAAAAGGAACTGAATGCATAAGTCAAAGGTGCCTTGAGGCAGTTTTAATTGGAGCAACTAACTTTTGAAGGGCCCAGATCTTCTCTTGTGGTTGTGGAATTCTCGCTGACATCATTAGGAGGCCCATGTGYGGATAGATTGCTGAATATGAAGTGGAAATTGGCAGAATGGATCAGAGAGGAGAATTTAGCCCTCAGCAAATCTCTTTGCGTCTTGCTGACCTTGGCAAAATGACAGGTTTTTTTTTTTTTTTTCCAGCTAAGATAAGATGCTTTTTTACCATCTTCTCCAGCAAATARGACACAAAGATGAGAACACTCCCCATTAGCGATTTTCGATCTTGACATTTCTTGCGCATATTTTGAAAGCATTTTTATAAAAGACTGAAAACAAAAGAAAAAAAAGAAAAAAAAAGAAACGCAGATTCTGTTCTTGACTCTGGGTGACCTTAGATAAGATTTTTTATGAGGTAAAAAGTGCCAACCAGGTGTAATGCTCTATTTAACCATCAACAAGGAAGAACTGGTAGTGAATACGGYAGTAAATGGTAATTTGGATATTCTTGACCGAGAAAGTATGCCAGATTTATAGGCTTGCTTGAGCTGTAAAGTCAGGATAGTGGACTTCAGGAGTACAGATGAGGTCAGTGGGAACTGTTATACAGAATTCCCCAGGAGGTGGCTGTGGAAGAAAGGCAAGATACTGATGAGAGCTGGCTGATTTTCAATTAAATGTTACCAAGAGCTCATATATGAATGCTCTGTTTGTGCAGAGAGAACTAAAAAATCAGCAAGACTACTTTGCTAATCAAGGAATTCTGTCTGAACCACGGAATCACAGAACTGAGATTGGAAAGAATCTCTGGAGATCATCTTGTCCAATTCCCTGCTCCAGCAAGGTCACCTAGAGTACGTTTCACAGGRTTGTACTGAGTTGAAGATCTTCAGAGAAGGAGACTCCACAGCTTCTCTGTACAGCCTATTCCAGGGCTCTGTCACTCTCTCTCATAGTCTAGAAGGCTTTTCCTCACATTCAGAAGGARCTTCCTGGCCTTCAGTTGCCTCTTGCTGTTGCTGGACAACACTGAAAAGAGTGGCCCTGTTCAAGTGGGCTGAGAAACTGGAGAGWCTGGAAGACAGCTGCTCTAATGTCAGGGTGTTACAGTTCATAACCAGCGAGGAGGGTTTGAGAGAACAGGTCTCCCCTTAGCAGGAGGCCAAGGGGAAGTCATGGGAACTTCTGCAATGTAATTACATGCTTTATGTAAAGCAAAACAAAGAATCAAATAAAGGAAARAGAAATGAGACCTTCTGTCCGTCTTAAATTTGCCATCTGATCATTTTACTGGACACTTGCTTTCTGAGCTCTCTGCTGCACGATGTCAAAAGCAAGTTACACAAAATGTGTGAATGTTGCTGGCATTGGCTGTAATGAGGAAAGCCAATTGAAAAGAGTTTTCTTAACCAAGAAAAATGTTTAGCTTTCTAGATTGTTCTTGAACCAAACTGATAGGAAAAAAAGAAAAAAGAAAAAAATGTCATCAATAACAACAGAAACAAGGTAAGAAGTAACAGTTCCTCAAAACTAGTCTGAGTCAACTATATTAGTTTACTTAAAATTCAAACCTTCTTTCAATATGTATTTTTTATACTATAAATTTTACTTTCAGAGGATATTTCATATTTAAAGCTGAAGCTTTCTTTTTAAGGGTGTTGAAACCAGACAAGATGGCACTGCAAAATTGGAATCAGCAACTTCTGCAAATGGGAACTCTGTTGTAGCAAAATATTATCATATAAAAAATTCAATAGAAAAAAAAATCCAGAAATTGTCAGTCAGCTCTAACATTAAAATCATTAAGCAATAAAAATCTAGTACATTGGATCCTGCTAAARTCTTCCTACATTTTGCTTTACAAAAGATCAGCAAAAAATTAATGAGGAAAAACAAGACAAAAAAAAATGTCTCATGCAGGCAAAAAGTGGAAGAAATACAAATCCCTAATAAAGCTCTTACTACAATAGGAAAAGTCTTCTGGAGAAAGCACAGAGCAACTGAGCAGAGAGCTATGCAGCAGCCATCTACAGAAAAACCAAGTTAGCACTAATTATTTTAAGGCTTGCTGTTGTRCGAACAGTGTGACTTCACTCAAGGAAGGAGGCAGCAGTGTCAAAGTGGCAAAGTTCTGATTTATTTACAGGTCATTACTCAGCAATAATGACAGGTAATGAGGGGCTCATGGGGATCCCTCAACACCACTCAGCTGGGTGTGATCTGTGAGTATCTGAATCACTTATTGATTACCGACAGGTAGGTGGTCCAAGCTGAGCTCTGTCTGCTGATCTTGAAAATGACAGCAAGAAGTTGCATTTTTTTTTTCCAGAAATGGTCTTTGGATGCAAACATAGCTTGGAGATAAAGAGAAATGGATGCAGGATCTTGTAGACAGATGCTCTCTTCATACAATCCTCAAGAAAGTGCTTGGTAAAGTTATTTCTTTGGTTGGTATGGCTCAGGAACATCTATCTCTTCAGCAGTAGTGTTCAATGMAAGGATATATCTCTTGCTTCCATCCTTGACTCCCAAACCTGTTTGAGGAGGTAACCACTTGCATCTGAATCACTTGGGAATCACCAGTGAAATGTCAGACTCCATCACATACCTGCTTTTTTAGCTGCAAATCTCTCAAACCGCTCTGCATGTGAGGAAACAGAAGGATGGCAGACACTACTCCTGAAGACTTCACTGTAACTTCAAATTTCCCAATATTCCTGCTTGAGAAACAGCCTGAATACAATTTCAGCCTCATAAGTATTTGCGTTCACTCACATTGAGCTTGTGATAACACTATATTTCTTGCATCCTTCACTTTTTTTTTTTCTATGATATCCTTCTGTTTTCTTGAGTAGTTTTCAAGACTCCTGGTGGCTTCCCTTTCACACTGTTCTGGAATTATTAGACAAAGTCATAATAAACATTTCTTTAAAAGTTCAACAGCTGGCAGATGAAATAGATGTCTTTCTATCACCACACCTGATTTGTCAATCTATTGGTCACACTTTTAATATAAAGGGATAGATTTCTCAAGATTTTATCAAGGGCTAATAAATGATTAATAACAGGAATAAGGGTGAAATGGATGTGAGTCTTTTGAATAATAAATGGCTATAAGCACACTAATAGAGGATACTAGAGGGGATGGTATGCACACTATTTACCCATTGGGCATGGCAAAAATGCATTTATCTTTAACATGCATACTGTATTAATTAGCAGTTGTCATTTATTGCTGCCTTTAATATTGAGGTATTTCTATGTAAATCTGTGGTTACCTTCTAGAATCCTCTTACAGCAAGAAGATTTTTCTCCCAAATACCAACGTAGTTGTGGATAGCAATTCTTATTTCCAAAAGCAAGAAAACCATTGTAGTTCTTTGGCTTTCAGCCAAAACTACCAGAACGACAGGAACTTTTTCTTTTTTGAAAAGCTATACTTTTGCTAAATAACTTTCCAGAAGATGGCTGCTAGATTTTTAAGGAGCTGATGGCTCTGAGCTGCCAACTTATTTTTAAAATTTCTTAATAACTAGTGCTTTGCTTGGGGCTGTTACCCGATTAACAGGGATTTATACTGAAGATTCACTGTGCAGTGACTACCCTCATAGCCATCTCATGGTGTSAAACCTGTGACCTCTAGACTTGAGGGCATGAACAGATAAAACATCACCTTCTGGTTCCAAGGAGAAGATAAACGGTGCCTGACTTAGAGGCATATATTCCCAAAACCATATATTCCCAAGTGGAGGTGGTCTCTGAAGGGCTATCCAGAAAGCACATATTCTGAGTGTGATAAATGCCAAAGGCACATGAAGACATGCTCCTCTCTAGAGATTAGGAGCCAATTCAGGTCTGCACATTAAATACCACAAACATATTTGACCCAAGTGCTTGCTACTCAAGGTAAAGACACTAATGAGAAAAGCTTGGCTTTCTGTCTTCTGATGCGAAGACCATTTTTGCCAAACTCAGTTTGATATTATTCAAACCACATCTCCTGTGACTGTACTGTAACATTCAGGTCCTTGAAATAGAGGATACAAATCATTCCATCTTCTGAAAATGTATATAGCAAAACACTGTAGTATAGCAAAAACAAAACATACCGTGGACGAAGTTTATCTACCTACAGTTGAGCTTGTCCCAGTCAATTCCCTACCCACCATCTATGGAGAGATGTAACTCTTCTGGGGTATTATCTCTTTCCTCCAAAAAGGCATCATCTAAATGGATTTAAAGAACTGCACCTGAGAAACTCTCGCTTCTATCCAAATGCTATAAAGGAAGTCCAGACAACTACCTTAAAAGCAGGTGTCTGTATTCTACTTCTCTAAAGTTAGAGAAGATATTGCTGAAATTAAACTTGACTCCATAATTAAGTGTTTGGCCTGTATAGAGGGAGTAYAGAGCAGAGGACCACAAATAATTTGTGAAGATCTAAAGGATACACCCTACAAGCCAAATACTCTAACTATGTCCTGCTGGTCTGGTGTTGGTTGTGAGTAGCAACCATAAATCACTTGAATGTCCTTAAGCTACTACACAGGTTCATTCCTTTAATGCTGCTAATTCAGAGTTTGTCAGTGAATGGGGAATATTTCTTTCTTCTGGGAGATTCATAACTACATCAAACAAATCTTGGTTTAAGGAACCAAACGTGAAAATAGAAATCTCAAAACCGATTCCATTCTAAATCTCAGAAAACTTTTTTTTTTTTWAAATGATTTTATTATAATTTAAATGTATGGTATATATGCCTAACATACCACACTAAATGTATGGATATGTGCATGTTTGTACATGTGCATGAACGTATTTGTACATACTAAATATTTATACATACACCCACAACTCTATATATATGTATACACATATATAAATTTGAGGCCAGAACCACTTTTTCCTTTTATGTGGGTACAGCTCCAAGGGTAAGGAGAGTTCTGGGCCACTTGCTTCTACTATTATCACAATACAAATAATAAATACTAGCAATAACAGCCATACTAGCAATAACAGTCATATGGAAGGGGCTAATATCAGAACTTCCCTTTGCTTAAGGATTCAAAGTAATTTTTGTTTTTATCCTGTGTACACACACAAGAATTTGTTTTAATTCAGCTTTTTTCCTGTAACCGGCTGACTCTTCATATTCTTCTCAACCTCTCTTCTTTAGTGTTTCTTTCTTTTTTTTTTTTAACATCTGTTAATCAAAATTAGAAAAAAGATTGTTTGTGTCTGCTAAAATAAATAAATAAATAAAAGAGGGGATTGGCTAAAAATAGCTCCCCAAGCCAGGATATATTACAGCAAACTGTTCTTGCCTCTGGATGTTAGTGGAGTTTCCTTTGTTGTCTTCTTTGATTGTTTCATTTATATGGCAGGTTAGACAACAACAGACTCCTGTTATTGCCTTTTCTCTGTGGTGATTTTTTTTTCCCTTTTTCCTTTTTTTTTCCCAAGGCTCKCAGCCCCTGAGGACAGTCACTCCCTAACGCAGCTGGTGACAGGAGGAGGATTTTTCTGCGTTCGATACTTAGAGCTGAAAGCTGACTGGTGAGAAGATTAACAGCAATGCTATTAAGAGGTATACACTGCCTCTCTATCTTTAAATTGCCCAGGCCTTTAATAAAAGAAAGAGAGAGCGAGGAAGGGAGAAGAAGTCTTAACGGTGCAGCATCTTCTGCATGTTCACAATCCATTTTTCCAGATGCTAAATTACTTTCTGTCCCTTCTCCCTTCTACATGCAGTCCTACTTTCTCTGCAAGTGCATGCGGGTGTCTAATGCTGCGTCACATGGCCCAGAGAGGAGCCCTCGAGGGGAACTGATGATCCAAGAAAAGGGAAAGATGAGTGACCCTGGATTAGGTAGGACAGTGTCTCACTGTGAATTCAGATTTCTCAAGTCCTTGTGCTGTTTTTGAGAGTTTTTCTAGGAAACTTCTTGTCGTTAACAGCTTTCTGGCTGCCCATTAGTCTTCTAGCTAGTACTGTCAGAGCAGGAAATGAGGGTGAGCAGATTTAGAAGATAAAAAGGAAGAATTTGAGAGACTAATATTTTAAGGTTTTTTTTTTCTTTTTTTCTGTCTTTCTTTTAGGAAAGGTGAATCTATTACTCTAGATTATATATAGGACAATGGCTCCAAAGACTTGAAAGGTAATATGGAAAAAAAGTTTGATAATTATGACCCCACACCTCACTTTACACAGAGCAGTAATCTGTGATCTTGAATACTCGATCTAATTCTCTGCTCTTTTGATCCTTCATTTGCTCGAAAACAATTGATAATCTGATAGAGTTATATTTATATTTTGACTTGGCCAGACTCAGAAAACAGAAGTACTGGTGTTTAGGAAATTTGGAAAAAGAGGAACTGATTCCCTGCTCTGCCTCAGGCTGAGTGATTTCAGAGCTCAATGTGTGTGAAGCCTAACACAAATTTAATCCCAGGGCATTTCTGTATTTTAGCCAATGAAATAACACTAATAATAAACAGTTCCAGGACATGCTCCTGGGCACCATACCTTGACCAGTTATAGTGTTAAATTGCTAAGCTTAGCTAGTTGTTCCCCTCAAAATTCTCAAGCAGAGCCTGGCAGTCCTGGGAACATTCTCAAGAGGCAATCCAGTGGTGGTCATCCTAGTCTGGAGGAGAAAAATATTTTATAGCCTCAACATGAACATGATCATGCCAGCTGATGTTGGTCTAAGCTCATAGCTTAGACTATGAGTAAAGACATGGCCTTCAGTTCTCCCACAATTTTTCCTTCTGTATAAAAGGGGAGAACTCCACTCTTCTTCCCCAAGGAAGCACCATTAAAGGAAATACCCTGAAAACTCTGAAATGCCTGTGGAAATCATGAATACCTTAATTTGTTGGGCCTGTTTTTCCTTTCTATCATGTTGGTGGTGGAAGGAAGCCTTAGAGAAAGAACAAATACAATCCATTCTCATATTGGAAAAGTGTTTCTATTGATAAATTGGGATCATTAGTCTGAACAAGAATTAGGCACATAAGGGGTAAGATTTTGGAGACCCAGATCCTGTCCTGGTAGTGAACGTACTGTCTTCATATGGGTTCATCTTGTATTTGCTGAGTGCAAGATCCTGAAAAAGACTTACCTGCAAAGCATCATCTGCAAAATCATACTTCAAATTCTCTAAATCTCTGTTACTAACTATGACAGCAGGGCTTTTCCATCTTGGATCCCTGTTGACTTCTGGAAGGTCATTAAGATCAAACCGGCAGAGCCAGCAAAGTTAGCGATTAAGCTCAGATGTCTGCAGGGAGACCCTGGCATTGCTAATCCACCTTACGGAGGTTATCAAGGATATCCAGAAAAAAAAGCCTGCAGGTGAGAGGGAAAACTCAGGCCACATCTAACATCACCTCTCCTCTGTATCAATTAGTCTTAATAACAACAGCAATTTGTAAGTGTATTTTTGATCATATTTTCCATTCTGCAGTGCTGTCCAGATTATGTTGATCTACTTAACTGTCCATGGATACAACTGACTTTTTTCAACTCCAGCATAAGCCTTATTAGGAGCAGCATGACTGATTATATTTCAGATGCTCAGAACTGGAATTTATGTCTCTTTGAATGTAGTCAGTTAATACTTATAATTTATTAGGTCTTAGAACAGTTACTAACAATGATTCTGAGCTTCTGTTTGGTCATCTACACAACAGAATCATCAAACTAGGTCAGCTAGGTGTTGCCTCTTCCGTAAGAAACATCATCTCTCACTTCCATTTCTTTCAGATATTTGTGAAATCTGTTCTTTAAGACTTTCAGTGAGGGAGATTCCCCCAGCTACCCTAGGCAATCTTTTTTTTTTTTTTTTTTTTTTTTTTTTTTTGTGGGGAGAAGCACAAGTAGTCTACATAGTCTTGCTAAAACTTTAGAGCATAATTTCTTTCCCTTTCCCATAGGTTACAGAATAATTTATTTCCTCTTTCTTCAAAATACCTTTTTAATATATTTGAAGGAGGATATCTTATTTCCTACTTTGGCTACAGGTTAAAATTTGCCAAAGCTCTGTATTACACACAGATCATTCCCAATTTTCTATAGCAATATTATTTTAAAATGAATTGCATTTTTATAAGTTATAAAAATATTTTCTTTCTAAAAAATCAGCGCTTTTTGAAATGGATTAATTTTTTAATATTCCATTTTAAGAATATAGCCATTTTACAAGTTTGAATTAAAGTATATTTATTTTGCTTCCCTTCTCTTTGTTGTTTTACAGATATTAGAAAACAGGAAGAATGACTCCTATACCTATTTATATACTGACATTTGTCCACACACAATAAACAAACAAACAAACAAACAAACAGGTGTCAGAAGTGGAAATTTCAAAGCAGATATTCCAGCCCTTTCTCTTTTCTTGCTGACTTTACTATAGATCAGTGTTCAGTCACACCCCAACCCTGCAAGTACTGACACATAAGCTTGGTTTCAAAAGGGATGGAGATTTCACGTCTTGAAATAGGTAACTCTCAGATATGCAATGAAGTGTATTCAAAAGACTGAAAAGGATCAAAAAACTGAGTAGTTATATACTGGCGTTCCTTCAGGAACGAACTTTATCATCTTCACTTCTATCTAGTAAGTGCTTTGCTCAGCAAAAATATTACAGGTACTCTAGTCAAGTCTGGTCTCATCACCATTCATTTGAAAGCCTTCCAGTACTGCTTAATGCAGTACGAATAACATCAATCAATTCTTGTTCTCTCAACACTCCTTTGTGGGCAGAAGCGTGAGTGTGGGGTGTGTTTTTGTTTTGTAATTTTTCAGAAACACAGCACACGTGCACATAGATAACAGCCTCTGTTAGAGAATACAAAGTAAGAGAAATGTGCTGATGGTTTGAGTGGAAGGCAGTGAAGTTTAAGGAGATCTTGTGTACTCCGGAGGCTTTATTACAGTTTGAGACTTCACCCTCTAATCTTTGCTTCTCACAGGCTACCCACCAAGTTTAAGGATAGAGCAAAGAAAAGTTTTTATGTACAGTGAYTGAAAGTGGAACACATTGACATTAGGGATTAAATCAACATGGTCAGTGCAYTGCGCACAACCCTGCTGTCCCATTGTCCTGCTGGCAGAACTTCACYTAAAGGGAGAGAACATCAATGAGCTTTGCAGAGCATTTTGTAAACCGTAACARGGACTGCCTTGTGAAGTGTTATCACAAATGGGCTTATATACAGCACTTTGTCAACCTTATCTTCTCTATTTCCTACCTTAGATGCCTCATTTTACAACTTGTGATAGTATTCTTTTACTGTATAGTGAGTGTGAAGGGGAAGTGGCATTCAGTACTGTGTCTGTTTATAAGAGAAAGATATCTAATTGTAACAAAAAGCAAAAAGTAGAACAAAATAATACTTTAATTTTAAAGATGGCCATTTTCTCCTAATTCGGGTCCCACATTCCCAGCAGGAACAAACACGTGGCTACTCCACTAATAATAATGACCACTATAATGTAGTTCTAGTCCTGGTCCAGGAACAGAGTAATTGCTAAGTTCCGCCCCAGGACAAGCAGCAATCCAMCGCTTAATATGAAAGTCCATATCCTGGGAAGACAGACTTCTTTCAGGACCAAAATCAGAGGGAAGTGGAGAAAATAAAAAGGGACCACCTAAGTCACTGAGTTTACTCTTCCRGAGCCATAGGCAGCTACACGGAGAGCTCGTGAAGCAAAATGGCCCACAAATCGTTCTGCCCACTTCACAGCCACAAAGCACTCTACAAAAAGCCTATAACTATAACTTTCTACAGACAGAAAGCAGGAGACAGGACATGACAGATGGCCTGCACATCCCTCCAGGAGCAGTGGTTCCTTAGCAGAGATTTACCACAACACTACAAGTCACAGAGGGGTCCAGCCAGCAATAGTGGCACATACACGTCCTCATTCACAGTGGTGGACACATCCAGTAACCATATGAAGAGTCACATCCAAACTTCTTCATCTAGCCTATTCCGTCRTAATCCTGTAAAGGTTTAAGGTACCTGAACACACTGTCCTGTTACCCTGTCCTGGAATTTCATCCTATCAATAAATTCACTGATAGACTACCCTAGAGTGTACATGTGATAATGGATTTAGGACCTGCTAGACATTATCTTGTGCATCTGGGTGATCTTTTGCATCCCCTGAAGCTATATCTAACCAGGGGCTCTGGTGGCCTAYGGTCAACCCACTTGCCTAAGGAGACAGACCTTATGGAGAGTGTTGATTTGGTTCTGCATCCCATGTGAAAGGGAAAGGAGAACACTTGTCTTACCATGGATTGAAAAATTGGACACTTAAAAAAAGTCAGAGAGGGGAAAAACCTATTMATGTCTCAGAGGGAAGTTCCAGAGTACATTGTGAATTCCAGAGCCCTATGTTAGATACTGGAATATCGCTGCTCAGCATCACCTTTCTATCTGTGCCTTAAATTACAACCTGGGCCATAATGACACTGCAGCAAGTTTACGTTCTTAAAGTATCATATATTGTTACCAAAGAAAAGATCAATACCACAGCTTTAAAAAAAAATGGAGAAAGAGTAGAAAGGAATCTCCTGACAAAGCCACTTCTCAGAGATCTCAGCAGAACCTGATGAAGCTCAGCCTGCTTTAAATGACAAAAGTTGGGAGAGCTATCAGCCAGAAACACACTCTTCACACCAGGAGCCAGATTCAAGCCTCTTCCCCCACTTTCTCACTGCAGAGCCTTTGTCCTCTCGCCAGAAGCCTGCCCSCAGGCCATGTCCCGCTTTCTAATAAAGCAGCTCCTTTGTCAATGACAGTAATGATTATCTCCTACAGCTGCCCATGGTGTTGCATTTTGTAACACAATTTGGCTGCCTTTGGCCCCGGTTAGTTCTATTTAACGTACTGCAGGGGGTTCACTGTTTGATCTCTAATTGATATAATTGACTGGGAATAATCAGGGGCGGCTTTATAGATTTTTATTGATAGCTAATTTTCCTTCATCCATTGTTTAATTTGATAAGACTATAACCTAATTTATTGCTACTCTGATAGGGATCCATTACCCTTTTGACAAATGCTTCTGGGGCCCACTTGTCAGCAACTGATTTGAAAGAGCTGTTAAGCCTACAGAGCCCATCATTAGTTAATGGCAGTTTAGAAAGCTAATGGCATTATAAATTAAGATCAATAAGTACATGGAAATTACAGTTGTTCAGCAAGACACCACTGTATTATTAAACAAACATAATCCTGTACCTTTGCTTAATGCACACACTGGGAGGTTCTGAGTGAGTCTGAGAGCTGAATAAAGCCASGTGATTAGAAAAGGAAGAGTCCTTCTCCTGCGCTGGAATTGCCAGACTAATTCCTAAAGGATCTTTGAAGGAAAAGAAAGAAACCAGAACTGCTTTATTTTGCTGTATAAGCAACCCAAGGTCTCAGAATAGCCTCACATAAAGCAATACACATCTAGCTTTCTCTTTTTTTGATCTGCTCCAAAAACACTTTCAAACGCACAACATAAAATCAAGAAAGGAGAGACTCCTGGATTTATCCTAGGGACAACGAAAAACAAACACAATATCTCTCGATAATTTCACATTGCTGCTTCTTAATTCCTCGCAAAGTGTGAGTGGCACTGAGTGATGTTTGATCACGTTGGACCAACACAGGCTGCTGTGTATGTTGAGATTTTTCCAGAAGAGGCGCTGTGATATAATAGGTTGGCCAAAGAACAGGATCTCATAAAGCTTGGAGTCAGCTTTGATTTAAGTATAGGACACTGATTTAAGTATAGGACACTGAGTAAATGACATCCTCTACCATATCCTTTTGCAAGCTCAGTCTATGTCGGCCACCATGATTTCTCATTCTGGGTTTAACACAGACAAGCTTCACCCACAGTCGTGCTCTCTAGAGCCTGATTTAATATAAATAACCAGGGCTGAATTGAGTATGGAATAGAAGGGGTAAAAGGGAGAACAGTAACAAGTCCAGCAGCAACCTAAGATCTGGATTGCTTGTAGATGATAAATATTCAACACAGGGTTATTTGATCCTCTGCTAAAGCAGCTCCTGAATGACTGTAGTTTTTATGACAGTATATTCAGGTTAACTGGCACCAGTTTTCCTTCTCTTAATATGCATGGTGTAAACAGTAGCAATGAAGGAGATATTCAAACGTCCTCGCCTCTGGGACAGCTTTTGCCATCTACTTTTAATCTGGAACTACTGACTTGGCAGAGTGCTCGGGTATCTACAGACAGGTAGGATGATTCTGATGATCTCTGTAGCATGGCAATGAGCTCAGCTATAAGACCATCTCCATCTAGAGTGCACATCATCAGCTTTCCTAGCATTTGAGTCAGTGGGAGCTGAAGTTTGGAAAGAGAAAGCGAAAGGATAACACCAYCTTGCAATGCAGTCTGAGACTCTTCCCTGGATTTAACTTTAAAAATAAGGTTAGTTCAGAATAGCTTGTTGAGAATTCAGACATCCCTAATATCTACCAGCCTTGGAAAAATRAAAACACTCAGCCATAATGGTTTTTATTGGATGCAGTTGACATTTGTGAATCTSAGATCACTTTTCAAGTCAGTTTAGTTCTAATGATGGGATCCCTTGACCTGATTTGCCCCAGAACATGTGAAAAAGAAATTGGCTTCCTCCCTTCAGCATGGACCATTGCCTCTTTTGCCCTCATCCCAACTCTCTTCAAGCTTAGCTGGTATGTAAGTCTTAGAGATCCAGATGCTAACTCCTGAAGTAGTGAAGTCCTTCTGACAGCATAATTTCATTTTTAAGACAATCAAGATAAGAGAAACTACTAAACTTGTCAACAGCTTGTCCATATTGACAGGATATTTGTCTGATTTACTGACAATCAGCTTATTGTTTAGAAAGACTATTGGGAATTTTAGTTGTTTCCTTAATGAAATAACAGCTCTTTAGTCAGAAGTTATTTACAGAGGACATATTCCTAACAATAAGGATGACATAATTTGTATTCCGGCGGTCCCTTGATTACTGTGTATGAATTAATGTTGTACTACATAAAAATATTAACCTGGGAATAAAATTTATTTGTTACTTTGAGATTCAGCCTACATCACCTAAGTATCTCAATACTGAATATCTAAGTGTGAACTCTAGACTATTTTTTGAGGAAGAAAGAAAATACCTTTATTAAAATATAGTATAGTCAAAAGGGACTGAAGATGCAGAGTGAAACTGAGGTTCTGACATTCACACTGTAGCCATTTCAGAGAGATTTCTCTATGGCCTAGCAGCAGTTTTCCCCTGCCAATGGCTAGCAAACACTGGATGCAGTTCTATAACTTATCTCCTGTTTAATTTAATTTGAAAGAAACCCAGTCCGTGCAATCTAAGACCAAATGACCTATTGAATCATGATGAACTGAAGTGCACTCTGTGGAGATGATCACGAGAGTCCTGTCAAAAGCACACTCCAAATTCCCAGGATAAAATATTGATCTATATTGCTATTTTAGGCATCTCCAGATGGTGATCTAAAATTCAAAATTACTGACTACAGAAAAAGCCTGGATAACTGGATCAGGCTTACAATATAATTCATCTGTATTATAGCATAAATAAAAAAAAATCAATAATGCCGAAATCTACTCAGAGGTCTTATTGGCCAAAACACCATCAAAATTGTATAGTGACATASAGATGTGTTCTTAATAATAGATATGTAAGACAGAGATGAAATAAGTGATAAAATTAAAAAAAGCCTCAGTCACAAAATAGGCCTGAAATATGTGAAATATTTGTGTGAACGTATTTATTTTTTGGCTGTAAATAGATGCAGTTCCAGGGAATCTAAGAGATCTAAGCACACTGAGAATCCAGTCACTGGTCCTGAAAGCTGTTCTGCAAAAAACTAGCACCTTCATAGCTGAATTTGTTCCTGTGTGGACTTAAAAGAATCTTAACTGAACAAAATGGGAAAAATTAACCCCAGTCTCACTCTGTTCTTTCGCCTTTTTAAATCAGGAGCAACTCTATCAAAGCCTTTGAATATGCTATAGCTTTCAGCAAAACTCTGAAGCCCATTGAGKCTGATGGGCCAGATATTGTCTGAGAAGTGCAAAGTGACACTTATTAAATAACTCAGSTTATTTATTCACTACACACTAGTGAAGCTGTGTACCTTAACCATAGTTGGTGATGTGGCCTAAARGAGACATACAGAGTAAAGCTATTTTGAAAGGTTGTCTCGTATTTTGAGTTGTCAAATCAAAGTTGTCAAAATTGAGTTGTCTCACATTTTTTCTTGTATTAATTATTATTTTGTGCTTCACTATGAAGTGCAGCCAAGGGATTCTGCTATCAGTTTAGGAACTGCATGTTCTTGTCCCTCTACTCTTGCTACAAAATGAAATTTGGTCTCCCTTAGCTTTACTTGGACAATCTTTCTATCTTAGAAACCTCAGAGGCAAGGTCTGGATACTCACTTCTCCCAGTCAGCATCACAGCAGTGAAATGCATATTTGAGGAACCTCCATCCTCTTACGCTATTTCTGGACCCAAGACAACAAATATGGCCCGAACACAGTAAAAATCTGACTATCTATCCCCCTAATGAAACAGAGCCAAGTCCAGAGCCATAGGGTAAAGTAGGGGATGGTGGTGGAGGGAGGAACTAAACTGTCTGCTTACTTGAAATAAAGCAGGCAAGATTACGAGACTCATGTACAATTCTCCACGGTCCCTAAAGTCTCTAGCGAAAAGGTAGAAATGAACTAATTTATTAGTAAAATCACATCAGGGGCAGTAATTTCATGTTAGTGAATTTACATGTAATAACATTAGATTTCCAGCCTTCCATATCAGCACACTGTGGCCCTCCTGGATGATGAATGAGCTGCCTAAAGAAAGATGATGGTTTGATTGTTTTCACAGTGAACGGATCAGCATTTTAATTTCTTGCCTCTGTGTTTATTGCTTATTTGGCCCCTTGCTCAGCTTGTAAAAACTTGGCTAAATGGAAATGAATAAATGTAATTACTGCGGGTGACAGTGGTAATCTGTGTGGGTTTTTCATATTGCCTTTGCCAACGTTAATCTAATCACTAGAGAATATGTGTCACTGCACAAATACACTGACAGAAAGCAGAGTCCTCCGTCAGTGCCAAAGATATGGAGACTGGAAGGAGTTCCTGCTGGTGGGGGTCTGCTGCTGAGACAGGCATAAGTACACTGGTCTATAGATGATGTGTATTTATCCTGTATATACTGCAGGAGTATGCCTAGGAGAAAAAGAGGAAAGAGGCACAAACTRGTGTTAGAACTGATTGCATTTTTTTCTGTTATATCAATGTGCCAGACCAGTGCATTAGCCCCCTTCAAATCTCTCCGAGAGGCTTGAAAAGTGACTGGGTGTCCCTTTTTTTCCTGATCACTCCTCAGAAGATATCTGCCCCTTACTTCTCTTCCTCTGATCTCTACTGGGCACAAGTCAATCTTTTGGTGCACATCAGAATTATAGACATATTGTCCAGTGTTTTGCTGGTCAGTCTTCTGAACAAACAGATCCACTGCCTGATTAAATACTATATGTTTGTCTGTTTGTGTTATCTCCATGTATTTATAGGACAACAAAGACTGAGAGTGATCAATAGTTTTCCAAATATCATATAATGGATGGAATTCAGGTTCTGATGCAGCCAACTCTTTTTAAATGCTTAGATGTATAGATATGAATTATGTGATCCATTGTAGTCAATGGAAATGKTGGGTGGATTCAGCTGTGTAAGGACAGTCACTGCCATTTAATATATCCAAASGATATTCACTTGGGGCCAGCAGATATGACACAGAATATGAGGGACATTTCTACCCTTCTGGTGAGACAGCTGAAGGTCTCGAAGGACACCTCAAYGCTAAAATAATAATAGACTCCCACACATTAATCATAAAGATTAGAGGGTTATTCTAGTAGATGAGTAGATGTCTACCTAGGCTAAGCTGAATAGCTCTCTCAGCTCCATAGTCTGGCTCTCTTTTGACTATAACAAGCACATGGACACATTAGGATTCCCTTTATCAGGCTATTGGAGATATTCTCAGGTACTAMAGTTAGAGCTTCCAGCTGACAGTCCAAAAGAATTTGTGATCKTGTAATTCCATCCCCATATGGATATGTTGGATGTGCTGGGCAGTCTCAAATGTCATTGGAAGCCTCGATTTGTCAACTGACCCTTTGTGAACCTCTCTGGACTTACTACATTGAGGTTTATGTGTCTGGAACTGAATTGTGCCTAAAAGAAATCTGTAGTAAAAATGAGATAGAAAGAGATACAAAAATAAATAAATAAATAAATAAATAAATAAATAAATAAATAAGTCTCAATTCCTACCTGTGGACTCTAACTGTGAAATCATCTTTTTTTCTCATGTGAAACTGATGTGAAACTGATTGCTATTTTTTCTTTATTCTTACACCCCCTAACTTCTAAGCTGATTTCAATTACTTTAAGGAGAAGCAGAGAAAAAAAAATGATAAACAGGAAAGCTTTATTGAGGCAGAACTTAATAAGGATGAGAACTGTGTCTATATCCAGTTTGAAAGAGCAACTGCACACAGTTTGTATATATTGAAAGGTACATTTAGGAGCATGTGAGCACTCATGCACTTGTGCATGTTCAAGTTGGTGTACAAATGCATCAGGAGCCTTGCCTTCAACAGTTATTAGAGAATCGAACTCTGCAGCTTAATAATTGTGATAAATCCTTAAAAAGGCTTAAAGAACAACAACAAAAAAATGTCGGAAGCAGCATTTGCAGGGTAATTGTGCCTGTCTATTAGGAATGGTATCCACCAGCAACCTGCAATTTTTTGTTATCGTTAGTTATTCAAGGCTCTTCGGGAGAGTCACTTCTGAGCAAGAAGTCAGAGGACAAGAACACTAGGCCTATGACCCTTTCATAAATTACTCTTTTAATTGTTTTAATATTCTACAGATATTGCAAAAGGGGAAAATAAAGAGGACTGAAGAAGATTCCACAGTAATTCACGTCTGGATGGTAAATCCTAAACTAAGAAGAGGTGAACTTCTTGAGCTGAAAGGTTAGCATCTTTGGTTGAATAYTACTTTGGTTGAGTTCTATGTGCTGTAGAGCCTTGTGTGCTCTAATTTATTTCATATCTGAGTAGGAAGCAGATGAACATCCAGTAAGTGCTCTCACTTGTGGTCATTTTTAAATGATAATCTGTGTAGCTATAGTACAGAGGTGGCTAGAAGAAAGCTGCTTCTGTGGAAAGCAGAAAGACACCACGATGTTCATGGATATTTGATATATGCCCGTCATAGGGTTTATGAGGAAAATCAGAAAAGAGACAGTAACGATCACATGAATGAACCTCCAAAACATTCAGGAAGCCTCAGAAAGTTTCATGTTCCTCTTTTCATCACTGTAAATACTGATGTCCTTAGTGTTGCCTAAGACACATGTGAATCCTTGGCAYATGATAGAGGGATTATTATTCAATAAAGACATGCAGAGACAGAAAAATATGCAACTTGTTGCAGTGTCAATTTAAGATCCATCTCTAATATTTACAGCTCACTATCCCTCACTATGTCTATTTTTTAATCAACTACAAACATATCCAAGTACACAAGGCTCATACCAAATAATGTGCCGTTTTAGAGTTGGAAAAGTTTGCAACCTTTGTATCTCACTTTTCATGTAAATTTCATGGGTAAATTAAATAGTGCCAGAAAACACTCTGCCCATGAAATTTTTACACAGGTGTGCCCCTCCAATTAAACTCCTCTAGTCTCCAAACCTGTAAGGTCACATCCAAACTCTCCACTCTGAATAGTACATGGCTGAAGTTAATTCCCAAAATAGACAGGAATTACCTAGAAAGGTAAAGGAAAAGGGTAAAGTTCACATATTTAAGCCAAGTTGGCAATGAAGTAGCAGCGCCCTACTGACATCAACTGAAGGTACTGAGACAGGGACACTGAAAGATTTGTTTGTGCTGCAAGGGAAGAGCAGTAATTATTGCAGGATCTCAACTTCAAATWTTCATGAAACATTTTAACCGTGAGATTATGTCCCTGTATCACTGTTCAGCCCTGCACAAGCCATGTCTTTATTTCTGTTGATTTATTTTCTCTAGGGCAACATTGCCTAGATGAGGCTCTGTGTATGGCAGCCAACTCCAGGACCACCACCTTGGACCCTTCAGTTCTTCTATTCAGATTTCCAGGTTCTATATTGCACTCCCCAATGCTTCTGGGGACAAGGTCAGTGTGGACAGGGCCAGATGTCCACATGTTTGTCAGCTACATGGCTCTGCTCAGGATCATTCTCCATAACTCCCAGAAGTTAGATTGCAACTTAAACTCTTCCTCAATTCCTCCATGGTGCCTCTTATTCTCATTTTGATTTCTTTGACTTACTTAGGCTCTTTTGTACTTACTTCTGGCTATTCTACACACAGTTTATGTACCAATTTAACTAAATCAGTTTAGAAACCAATTTAGTTAAATCAGTACAAACCCCTTGGGTAGATCCAGATGGAGAATACCTTTAATTGATTTAATATGAGTCAAGGTTTTTTTAGTCAATATGCCCTATTTTCTTGTTGACGTGTATCAGCAATACCTCAAGATCAGCACGAACAATGTCTATCACTTTTGTGAAAAGGGGAATTTGCTCCTGGTGTTTTGAGTCCATATACATTCCCAAAGTATTTGCATAAAGTTTTGCCTTTCTCCTTTCCTCCTCTTCCTCCCGCCCACAGTGAGTAGCTGTCTTCTATGCTTAAAATAATGAACTTAAYGTAATGATTAGTTTGAATGAGTAAGGAGAGCAGAGGACTCTGGAATATTGCAATGGGTTAGAAAGCCAACAGCAGAAATACAGTACAGGTTGCTCGTGACTGGAAGATATAACTATATCASGTCTGAATTAGAAAAGCCTGAAAAATGAGTCCATTTCACATTTGCACATTTTATCAACCCTTACATTAGCCAGGCTCGGAAAAAGGAAAGCCTAGGAGTGAATGTGCAACAGGGCTGAGATATCCTTACTGGACATTCCTCCTGAGCAAAGGCTAAGGGAAAGTGGAGTAGGAAAAGAATCCACCACACTACCAACATCTCTTCGGTGGACAGAGATCTTTTGTATGTTGTGAACACTCCATGGACACTGCATTATTGTTTATGCAGGGACAGACAGCAAAAGAAATCCAAACTAATTGAAAGCGGGAAATTTAAATTACATTCAGTCAGGCATAATGCTAAAGGAGCCATAATTCTGTCTTGCTTCCCCAATGTTAACTTGAATGAAGCAAAACTGAATTAAAGCCCCTTTAATTCTGAATGAGAGAGTCCACACGGCGTTTTAATTTAGTTGAACTAATCCACTTCAAAAATTAATTCAGATTAATTTTCCTCAGTATCCCTGAGCAGATCTGCAAAGCTGCCTGAGGGAGTTGGGAGCAATTTCTCTGTATAGGGAAATTGAATGAAATAGGCTCCAGTCCAATGGCAACTCCACAATAGTGCCTTGTGCAAGCACTGTTATTCCAGTATTAAACAGAGAATCATTTCAGATTATCTGTTGTGCTTTATGTCCTCACCCTGCCTTCCTTCACAATAATTTCCTTAATCCCAATGACATGAGAATTGAGCCATGAGGTTTCTAAATCCTGCACTAAATTCACATCCACAAAATTAAATGAGAACATGGAATAGCAATTTAACGTCTAGTTATTTTTATAGGAAGCATTCCTTCCAAAAGGAAAATAAACATGATCTTTCTGCCTTCCCCCTACTTTGAAGTGCTTTGAATTTCAGTACATCTGAAACCCTGAAAAGCAGCCAGACTCAAGCTGAAGCTCTTCTGTCTAGCTTACATTGAACTAAAAGTAGTGAGACAAACACGAGTAAAAACAGGAATAAAATTGAATTTTAAAGGTATAACAATATGGTTTGCTACCAGCACAGTAGAAAGTTTGGATTTTTTTTTTCCAAACTAATTATCTTACTTCCTATATGTATAAACTGAAATTCAATGAGAAATCTTGTAGTTGGGTCTGGATTTCTATTTCAATGGTATTTCTTCATTTATTATTATTGTTATTATTTTTCTCCATACAGGTAAGTAATAAAGGATCTTTGGAAATGTACATTCTGTGCCTTTTTTTTTTTTTTTTTTCACTCATTTTTATAGCAGATTCTTTTTTGGCTTTATTTTCCTCAGGATATGAAGAAATACATTATTGTTTCACAAACTAAGCTGTTTAACTTGTTTGGGTTAAGTTTTGACAATGGCTTAAAAAAATCTGAAGCAAGTGAAAAAAAAAAAAAAAAAAGATGCTCAGCATTTTGTACTAACATAGTACTGCAACTCATTGAACTCATGACAGCATTTTCACTTTGAGGCAGCCAGTCTCAGAAAATCAATAATAATGCAGTAGCTTTTTGCAGAAGAAATCACTGGCACAAAACAGACCTTTTTGCCATCGGGAAACAGATTTTGCTTTTGAACTTCTCCTCCAAAATGAGTGATTTTAGGCCATCCTAATCAATGATCACATGGAGACATTTCTTGCATATATTTTCTTCGCCATTCTTTTGTTTTAGCATCTTTATTTTAGTTTGTGCAGCACACAAGCATATTTAAAAGTATATAGCTTTTGGACGCCTCTTACAATTGCTTTGCAGGAAAAAAAGCAACATCTTCTGTTTATATCATCTGGAGGGCAGGTYGTGAAAGAGACTATACAGTGAGGAGCTTGTTACAGCAAATAAACTGACATTAGAGTATAAGTTCCTATCCATTCTTTACCTCTTTTTGAAACCTGGTTATTAAGACAGCAGGTGGAAAATGTCTCGTTTTTGTTGAACGTCCTGTTGGTGGCAGCAGTCACAGTGCATTTAATATAAAGCAAAAATGAGTGTCTGTTGTGACCAGTTAAAGCTCCAACTTGTCCCAGTTAGCAGCACAATGAGCTCGGTGAGGTTCTCTCAAAAGCTGATAGCTYCACAGCTGCTTCAATACTTAAGTGCATGCAGAAGAGCAAGGAAAGAAAGGGGAAAAATCGAAATTACTGTCACGGGAGGTTTGCAAGATGAGATTCTGTGTGAGTGTCAGAGAAGACATGAAGGGAAGGTAAAACTGCAAAATCAGTGTGCTCTGGATGAAGTGGTAATAGGGAGCTGGAGAGGGAGGAAAAGTGGATATAGGTCTCTTTTTTTATTTCTTTCCCATGCAGAACATATAGAGCATAAGCAAAACCTCTTTGCACCCTTGAGAGAGTCAATTTTATTGTGGGAGTTACTTCTCACTGCTAGTCTAGAAGCAACAATTTTAAAAACTTTTGATTGATTTCACGTGCTCCTGTTTCTCCCTTTCTCTCAAGAGGGTCTTATTTTTTAGGATATGTTGTGGAGATTTGCTTTGAACATGAAGACTTTTTGTATTTAATGAGCATATGGCATATTTAAAGCTGCCGGTTGCCTTGAGTCGAGTTGCCTGCGCTCGTACAGGGCATAGTGAATGGGGAAGGTGGGACGTGGGGGAAGAAGCATTGATTAAAAGCAAATAACAAAGTTTTTTTAATCTCCTTTTCAGTAAAATGTTTTTTTTTTTTTAATCAAAAGATCAAAAATAAAGCATTCTTGCACTTAGGTTATCATCTGAAAATAATCATGTTGATGTTCTCAGGGATCTAGAACTTACCCACCCCATTACTGAGAGGTGGCCTAGAAAGTATAAAGGGAGATTTTCCAAGAAGAGCGTCTATTTCTCAGTGTCATTTATGTTTGATTAAAACTCCAAATTTCCTTTCAGAGTGAAAGATAAGTTTAATTGCACATTTTCATTTGGTCTGTCTCATCATTTTCTGAAAGAAGGAAAGGTACAAAGGTTTTTTGCAGCTCTGTTCATGTAGTGTCAGGCAGCAGGAATGGCAYGGCTGCCTGTGGAGCTGGCAAATGAGAGTAAATCTGCTTTCATGAAGGGAGATGTGGGATGTCTCCTTTGGAGGAGTGGAGGAGGGGACACTTTAATGGTTAGATTAGTGAGAAACTGCAACAAAAATGTGATGGGAGACACCCAAGGGGCTTCAGTGCAAAACTGAGCTACTCATAAGTCCTGTGTGACCAAATGGGAGATAGCTCACTGTCGGCTCGTGCTGTTAGCTGAAGATTTCTTAAGTGTAGTAAAACACTAGGGCTTTCAAGGTGTTTCCTTCTCTCCTTTCTATCTGCATTCTGAAGAGAAAAGAGAAAAGGGCTAGTTTACAAATCAAAGAACAAAGAGGAACATTTGCAGGCTTCTGTAAAGTAAATGAAGTAATTTTAGTGGTTAAACCCTCAAAATGGGCACTCTTTTCTAGGTCTTTCCCTATATCTCTTCTATACTTTAGGAAGCCAACTCATGGGCTGGGCCCATATGTTAACTTCATCCCGTGTAGGATATACATGTATCTCAAGCTGCCAGTGGATCCCACCTCTCCTGGTGCCACCCAGCACAGGGTTCAGGTCCCATTGCAAGGAGAGACTATTTGCAACAACAAAAACAGGTCCGTCCCATCCATATGCGGATGTATGCGTGATGTGTGATTGTGGAGGTGGGAAGAATCTGGATCCAAACATCTGTAATATAGATGTAACAGTGGAGTTTGACTTAAAAGAAATAATTTCATCATTGCGTGACCTGTAGCAATACCTATTAACTTAGAGACATCTATTTTCCCATTTSCTCAGGATTTATTGGGGTCACTTTAAAAGATGACCAGTGTGACTTTAAAAGATGACCAGATGACTTTAAAAGATGAATCCAGTTACAAATTTTCCTGTCATGTGGGGAGGTTTCATCAACATCTCCTTGCTGAGACCTGGAGTTTTCCTGTCCAATATTGAAGAGAGGTTGGAGGGGGCATGAACAAAGAGGGATTTCCTAAGATTAGAGAACACTCTACTCATGCACAATTTGAAATGACCTTCTRTACCATTTTAGGATTTGGAGTGGGCCTTGATGCTTCATTATACTTCTGAAGAAGCTTGCTATAGATCTTTTAAAAGATTTCTAGTGCCAGGTTTTCCCTTGGAAGAAGGAATGGTGTACATGTGAGTTGCAGATCCTTTTGCTTAACAAGCACTCAGCACGAGCTGTGTAAACTCACTTTGCTTAAACAAACATTCTGGAAAGCAAAGAGTTTTCAACATTTTCAGGAAACCCCTCTCTTCCACCACCAGAGAGCATATCTGGATCCTCTCCATCACAGGCAGGAGCAAAGTTCCTTGGAGGAAAATGAGAAGAGAAGGAAACAAAACAGACAAACCTCAAAGCCCCCAAGGGAATGAACAGAAATAAACACAGTCAATGTGGAAATCAGTGTTGATTCCTGCCATCAGGTTCTCACTTAGTTTGACCTCGGGAGCAGTGCTGACATGCACCAGAGGCTGGGGAGTAAGGGAGAGAAAAAAAGAGGTAAGACACGTGACATATTGTGCAGCAGGGACAATTGATGTGTTTTTAAAAGTCCTTCAAGTTGTTAACACAAACCACCACAAACCACCTTCAAGCCATTCTACTTAACGCTACTTAGATAAGTAATAGAAATGGAACTTTTCCCACTTTATTAAGTCTGTAGCAAACCATGGACTTAAAGAAGCATGCCTGTTTTTTTTTTTTTTTTTTTTTTTTTTTTTTTTTTTTTTTTTTTTTTTTTTT